>NW_026596162.1:2182302-2336426 GCF_907164565.1 Psammomys obesus
ACACACACACACACACACACACACACACACACACACACACACACACACACCTTATTAGTTTATGTATCTTATGTCTTATACAGGAAGCTCCATATTCTTCAGCTCATACTCTTAGATATGTTGCTTGTGTTAGTTGCATTTGGAATTAATACATTTACCCTCTATTCCTTGAACTTATGGAAATGATTTTCTGTCGTGCCTCCCCGACAAATGCTATGCCATTAACTAATCCTCACATCCTGATTAACCTTGCTTTATTTCCAGCTGTTTGTAGTGTTTATACATATATAAAGAGTTGATTTTCAGGGAATGATCTTGAGACGGTGATTTTCTGTGCACAATGTTTACGTTCTCACTGCTCACAGGCCCTTGTCAGTGCCCTTGTCAGTGCTCCAGTCTGTTTTGCTCGGCCTGACTGCTAGGTAACCTCACATGCCCACTATCCCCATGGCATGTGGCATTCCCACTGCACAGCATGTTTTGTTTAGCCTTCTTTCTGCTAGGATGGCTGGTGTTACTGAGAGGACCCTATGGGTCACCACCACAGGACCTCCCTTTCCTCTGTATGAGAATCAACATTGAAATCACAACCTATGTCCCTGATCCTAGCCTCCCTTTTCCAACACTGTAGTACCCAAGGGGCAAGGGTCTTGTTAATGTTTCTTCTGGCCTCCTCCCCCCTTAACATCATGCCCAAATTGCATGGTGTCGATCCAGGTGTTGCAGTTCTTATTTATAAACAGCATCCCCATTTCCACGAGGTCCCCTTCCCTGTTGTTCCCTGTCATTCACAACTGTCTTGGGGACTGCTTATTTGCCACTTGCTCCATACCCTGCAGATGGTTACCAAGCAGCTTTTTGATTTTTAAATCTTTGCAGAAGATTCCAAAAAGCTACACCAAAGATGACACAAATCTCTATTTATTGCCTTTCAAAATATATACACTTTTCGTGCCAAGGGAGAACATTTGAAGCTTGGGTATGTGTTAGTCTCCAGGGAGCCAGCAGGGAAGGCCAGACGTGAGAGTGTTAGTCGAGGAATGTCTGATGTAGCTTACTGAACAATTTCAAAGCAGAGTAATAGAAGTAAGCTCTGAAATTCTGAGCAGCAGCATTGTAAAATAGAGTGTAAGGCTTTTATTTAATTGACCTGAAATCAGGTGGTTTCACCCATCTTCCCAATTTACTTTTATTACCTGACACTCCTTGTAGTATGTCCTCTAAGCATTTTTACAATGAAATTCTTTGGAGATCTATAAATTTCTTCTTTCTATTTTCATTGCTCTTAATTATAGGGCATCGACAGTGATAAGAGAAGAAATATGGATTGAAGAAGGAGCATCCTGTATCTGATAAGGAGTATTGGACCCTGTTATACCCACTAACGCTCTCCATAGCTGCAGTGTGACCTGAGGAAACTTTTCAGAGCTCCACAATCCAGTTTCGTAGTTACAAAAGGAACAATGGAGGTGATAGGATTTCTATATTCTCAGATAACAGCCACCTCCACATATCAAGCCTTGTTCATCCATTTAACAAATATTGTTTTTACACCTACTTTGTGTTCAGTATTCTCCTAGGTCCTGGAGATTCATTAGAATGCAAACATTTGAACTTACTTTTCTATCGGCCTTGTATTCCTGGAGCATTTGGGGGCTTAATGACATTTAAATACTTTGTGAACAAAGGGATGTGGCTAGCAAAGCCTTTGAGTGAAGAAATGGGCAAGCAACATGGAAAAGTGGCTGGTGTGTATGCTTACCTTCTGGGCATTTTTGGTAGTGCCTGAAAAGTCAGTGGGAGGGCAGGATGTTGCTCATCTCTGTCTCTGTTCTTCCTTTTTTTGGGTGATAACCCTGCTTCTAGCACAACAGCAAAGAGAGGGATGTTGAGGGGCAGTTTCTCTGCTTGGACTAGTAAGCGTCTTGCTTGTCATTGGACAGTTTTCAGCTGCAACATCAAAAATGCTCATGAAGATTTCTGTGTTCAAGTACCTGATTTTCCAGAAAGACCCCGACACACCCTCCTTGCTGTCCTCTAAGGGTGTTCACAACAGTGGGTAGACTGGTGATTCAGATTCTCCCAGCATGCAAGGAGTTTGCAATCCATCTCCAAGCAACTGTATGCATGTTCTCCCTCCGAGCCTGTACTGTCATCTCTGCCTACCAATACTCCCATGGTTAGGGGCATGGATATTGGAAAACAGTGCCACTAGTTGCTTAACCCCTGGGATCAGAGGGTGTTTTCCACCTTAAGCCTCTACTGCTACCTGGTGCTGCCTACAGATGACAAAGTTTAATTGAACAAATCTTGGATGCCTAACAAGTCACCCTCCCAATGGCTAAAATTGTTGAATGGACTGTTTCTGTAATCCTCTGTGATATTAACCATACTTTATCTTCTGATTTGATTGAGGAGTCTTAAAACTTCCTTTTTAATAGTTTCTTGAAAACTATTTATTATATATTTATTTTTTTAATTCCCTTAAACACTTAGTCCCTAGATGAGTATTTAATGTTCTGAAATAAAAAGGGGCAGAATTTTTACAATGTTGAATTTGAGGGGTGGATGTAAATATACAGTTTTTATTCTGTGGTGCTTTTGTGGGATTGGGGTTACTGAAGCTAAGAAAAATAGGGAACATGCAGATAGGCTGGTATACTGGGGAGTATGCTAAGAGATCAGAAAAAAAATCAGTAGTTTAGGATCATTATAATTCTTAAAAGCTTCTGCATCCCTCCCTCCTGTGGATCTGTTTTCAAGTGTCCATGTACATCCTGTCTAAAGGTTTGCTTTGCTTGATGGAAGCCTCCTCAGATTGGCCGCTGTGCCTGTTATCTGCAGAGGCTCTATAGAAGGTAAAGAAAGAGTCTTAGGTTGTGTCTCTCTGGTGGCTTCAGTGTGGCTGCCCTAGTTCCTATGCCCATCCCATCATGTCCTCTGATCAGCTCCAGGGCACAGCTTGTACATCTGCTCCTGTGGCCAAGTCCCTTTGGCTCTCATACCCTTGGCTCCAGTCAGCCTGCTTCTGGCTGTCTGTCTAGGTTTGGTCGTCTGGAATTATTTAGAATGTGGCCTACCATGCTTGGAAATGCATCCTCAACTTGGGAAGAAGATTTGGGCAAAAACTGATTGCACACTTGATGAGCTGAGGTGGATGGGAAAGAGACTTGCCCAGAGAGGGGAGGAGGATGGGAGAAAGGAGGTATGTGGATACAACCAGCTTGTAAATTGGAAAGAGAGAGAGAGAGAGAGAGAGAGAGAGAGAGAGAGAGAGATGATTGCACTGTAGTTAGAATACTGGAGGCTTTGATGGGGCCAGGGAGGCTGGGAACTTGGGTGGGCAGAACTGACCTCCTGCTCAGGGTTGAGTGATGCTGTAGGCCAAAAAGAGGCATGCTCTCTGGCTCCCTGGTCAGCCAGATCCAGGGCCTCTCTAACTGTACATTAATCCATAAATGGAAAGGACAAGAGGTGATCAGTTCTTCCCGAGGTTGTTAATGACAGTGAATAATTAAGAGCATGAAACCAGAACCACTTTGTGCAGAGATATCAGACCATCAGACCCCAGTAGCATAACTCCTGGTGCACATGGGTACTGCTGAGGCTTCGCTTCTATCCAGACACCTGCTATGGACAGCCTTTTAATGGTTGTTTTCTCTCCTCAGAATGTCTGCAGCTTCTTTTTCCTGAGAATGGCAGGGAGTAAAAGATTATTTATTTCCCTTGATATTTTTCATTTCATGAATCAACATGGACAGATTTATAGTGTTCACAAAACATGCTGGTAGCTATTTGATTGTGGAGAGAATGAAATTTTGCTCAGGCAAGTGCAAATTTATCTGTTGTGTTACGAAAGGCCAGTCCTGTGTAAATGGTGTGATTCTGTCCTGGAGATAAATTTTAATGTGGATGAAGGTGGGAGTTTTTATTTTCCTTTGTTCTTACAGAACCATTAGCCCTATTCTTTCAGATTGCTTTAAAGATTAATGCATAGAACGTGTTGAGTTGACTGTATAAAGGCTGTTTTCATAATGTGTCTCTCTGTCAAAATTTTAACATTGACTCATCACCTGTGTTTAACAGAACCTTGACATTGGACCATGGGGACAGAATGGAGGGAATCAGGATTCTCCAGAGTGTGGTGAATCTGAGTCTTAGATCTACTTCTATGATAAGCAGTTTTGTTCCATGCATTTTGGAAGTGTTGACTTTTGGATATCTCATGAATAAATTTGAATTCAGCTAAAAATGTTGGCATTTTTCACAAGTCTTTTAAATAAGAGTCATTTGTTAGTGATCCCCTCACAATTATTTTAGATGCCTTATTTACCTGTGAAAACCAATATATGATTTTTCAGTTTGAGGCTCCTCTTCCCTCCTACAAGAGAATATTGCTTTGGACCTGATCTTCCCCAGTCATAGTTGCTGTGGAGCCTCTCCACGCTCTGTCACCTGTTTTCTTGGCTGGCAGCAACCTAGCTACCATTACAGATGAGAACAGGAGGCACCTCGTTCCATTCTGCCTGCATCGATGTGCCTAAGATCAGGAAGAACGCCTGTGCCTAGTACTGTGGTCTCTCCTGTAGAATGATCCAGAGGGTTCATGTCTCTGCTCTTATAAGTTTTGTGTTAATAAAAAAAAAGACTTTTCTCCTTTTGTTAAAGTTTATTCACTCTGGTTTACAGAGTCAAATACATCTCTGAGGTTTAACAGAATCCTTTTTCTGCAGGCCTTTAAGCCCTTCCTCCTCTTTTCCATTTCCTAAGGCAGTGGTTCTCAACCTTCCTAATGCTGTGACCCTTTAACACAGTTCCTTATGCTGTGGTGACCCCCAGCCAGAAAATTATTTCATTGCTACTTCATAGCTATAATTTTGCTGCAGTTGTAAGCTGTAATGGAAATATCTGTGTTTTTGATGCTCTAGGCTGACCCCTGTGAGAGGGTCTTTTGACCCCCAAAGATGGTTGAGAACCACCCTGCTAGGTGTGTCCAGCTTCAGTTCTTGCAGTGGTTCTTTGTAATCTGTCACTCTAAATAGCCCACATCACTACTTCTTGGTTTCTTTTTACTTTAAATACTCTCTTATGACTGTGCAATATGAACCAATTGCTACTTAGCACACTCTTCACACTAAAACACCTTGAAAGCCTCTCTTCATTCCATGGACTTTGCTGTAGTTGTAGGATAATTGGGATAATCACTATTCATAGGTGTAACTGTGATTGCCTCTTGTCTTCTATCCAACTTTTTAATTATTTCCTACTTTGTGAGTTTTTCACTGATTCGGAATCATGACCTTCAAGTGGTCTGCATCCATTCTGCACCCATCCACCTGTACCATTTTGGTTATTTGATGTACTGGAGATATTTTCTTATAGCATTCTGAGTACCTACTCACTCCTGCGCTAGTTCATCTCCACATCTGACTCTCAGCTGCCATGTTGGTGCCTCCTTTTTGCCATATGCTGTACTCGTTGCTGTTCTCTTGTGGGATATACTGTTGTCTGTGACTTTCTTTGTAGCTCTTTTTTTTTTCTTTTTTCTTTTTTTCTTTTTTTTTTTTTTTTTTTTTTTTTTTTTTTTTTTTTTTTTTTTTTTTGTTTTTTTTTTTTTTTTTTTTTTTTTTTTTGTTTTTTTTTTTTTTTTTTTTTTTTTTTTTTTTTTTTTTTTTTTTTTTTGGAATGCTTCAGTTGAAAAACACAAAGGGACTATGCTTAAGTCAAGATGTCCAGACTGACTCATAACTACAGAGCTGCCAGCTGCCAGGGATATTGCTTCTTATGCCTTACTGTGCTAGAGGAAACCAGAAGGTGACTCTGTGAATGCTTCTCCCAAGGACATCCTACTGTAGCTGCAGGGATGGCTCAGACCTTTTGCAGTCTTTATGTGTTGATACTGTTGCTGTTGGTGATAGCACTCATAGAAAAGCAACTCTCCTTTGTGTCATGCTGTCATATAAAGAAAGCTAAAGCTGCAGAAGGATGGCCCTCACTCCTGCTTCCCATCCTTGTTTAGTTGTATCTAATTGGAGGGAACTCGGTTATTCAAGGAACCTGGATATTAGGATGCTCTGAACTTTTGAAGGACAGAGAGGAATGGAAATGAGTGCTAAGTGTGATACCATCCCAGACAACACACCAGGTCAATCAGTCAATCGGTTAGTCAGTCAGTTAGTCAGTCTGTCAGTCAGTCTGTCATTGTGTGTGTGTGTGTGTGTGTGTGTGTCTAAGAGAGAGTGTGTGTGTATTTGATCACTCTTTTGTCTTGATGGTTTTTATCTTCATCTTGTTCTGAGAAAGGGTATGTGGTGCATATATATTCCTTGGATCCTTGCATGTTCAAAAGCCATTTACTCTGTCTTGATCATTGCCTAGTTTTGGCTGGATATATGTTTTGCTGTGAAAATCTGACTTCTTTAGAACTGTTATATAGATTCCATTATTATGTTTGAAAATTTTATTTAACATTTTAATTTCTAGTATTTTTTTAACTTTTGTCTACAGTTATATTAGAGAATAATTTCAGAAATAAAAAATTTCCACCTTAGGGTGGTGAGATGTCTCAACAGTAAGAGGACCAGCATCTACTTGATTGTTCACAATTAGCTATAACTCCAATTCTCAGAATTTTTATACTTTCTGGCTTTTTTGGGCACCAGGCATATATGTAGTACATATACATACATACATACATATATACATATATATGCAAAATACCTGAACACATGAAAGTTTTTTAAAACCTCCACTTCAACTATACACTTTAAGGATTACGCAGTTAAAATTTGTAATTTTGTAATTATCAATGCAGTTTAGTTTCAGAATATTTTATCATACAGAAGTCTCCTTCTGCCTGTTGTAGCCATTCATTACTCTAACCCACATGTGCCCAGCCCTAGGCAAAACCTGATCTACTCTCTGTAAGTTTGTGTTCTCCAGCAGTAGTATGTAAGTAGAACCATTTGCTTAAGACATCTTTCACTTGGTGCAGTTTTATGGTTCATCTTATTACCATATCTTAGTCATTCTTCCTTTCATATCATTGAATAATATGCATGTCTTATTTTGTTCCTAATCTTTTTAATTAATTACAGTTTATTCACTTTGTATCCCCCTTGTAGTTCCCTCCGTTCTCCTCTTCCAATCCCACCCTCCCTTCCCCTTTTCCACCCATGTCCCTCCCCAAGTACCCTGATGGGGGAGGTCCCCCTCCCCTTCCTTATGATCCCTATCAGGTCCCATCAGGAGTGTCTGCATAGTCTTCCTCTGTGGCCTGGTAAGGCTGCTCCCCCTTCAGGGGGAGGTGATCAAAGAGCCAGCCACTGAGTTCATGTCAGAGACAGTCCCTATTCCCATTACTGCAGAACCCACTTGGACACTGAACTGCCATGGGCTACATCTGAGCAGGGGTTCTAGGTTATATCCATGAACGGTCCTTGGTTGGAGTATCAGTCTCAGAAAAGAACCCTGTGCCCAGATTTTTTTGGTTCTGTGGCTCTCCTTGTGGAGCTCCTGTCCTCTTCAGGTCTTACGCTCTCTCCCTTCTTTCATAAGATTCCCTGCACTCTGCCCAAAGTTTGGCTATAAGTCTCAGCTCTGATACCCTGCAGGGTAGAGCCCTTAGACACTATCCAAATCAACAAAATCAGAAATGAAAAGGGGGACATAACGACAGACACTGAGGAAATCCAAACAATCATTAGGTCTTACTTCAAAAGCCTATATGCCACAAAATTTGAAAATCTAAATGAAATGGGTGATTTTCTTGGTTGATTCCCCTTTTCAAAGCTGAATCAAGACCAGGTAAATCAATTAAATAGTCCTATATCCCCTAAGGAAATAGAAGCGGTCATCAAAAGTCTCCCATGCAAAAAAAAGCCCAGGGCCAGATGGTGTCAGCACAGAATTCTACCAGACCTTCAAAGAAGAGCTAACACCAATACTCTCCAAACTGTTCCACAAAATCAAAACAGAAGGAACACTACCAAACCCATTCTATGAAGCCACAGTCACCTTGACACCTAAACCTCAGAAAGACCCAACAAAGAAAGAGAATTTCAGGCCAATCTCCCTTATGAACATTGATGCAAAAACACTCAACAAAATACTTGCAAACTGAATACAAGAACACACCAAAGATATCATCTACTACAACCAAGTAGGCTTCCTCCCAGTCATGCAGGGGTGGTTCAATATACGGAAATCCATCAATGTGATCCACCACAGAAACAAACTGAAGGAGAAAAAAAACACACATGATCATTTCTTCTTAATCTTATCCCAAAAAATGGACATTTAGATTGTTTTAAGCTTATGCTGCTGTGAACATTCATAGGCTGGCCTTTGTGTGGCCATATGATTTCAGCTTTCAAGTAATTCTTTAGAGTAAAATTGTTTGGCCATCTAGTAAGCTTATGATTGGCTTTCCTAAGAAACTGCCAAAACATTTTGAAAGTAATAAAACCTCTGGATTCCCACCTGCAACATGTGAGCGCTGGAGTTTCTTTGCTTCCTCACCAGCATTTGTTATTGACTGGCGTCTTGATGTTAGCCTTTTCCACGGGTGGCAAACACTGTCAGTAGCGACTTACACTCTCCTCATCAAGAGGAAGGCAAGCGTCTTCTCACATATTCATTAGACACGTGTATAGCTTCTCAGGTGAAATGTCTGGTCAACTATTGCGTTAATTTAATTGGACCATTTGTCCTAATATAGCAAGAATTATGTTATTTCTCACATGAGATGATTTTAGTTTAAATTTTGTGACTGGTATAAGAGAAAGCTATAAATTCATCATTGTGGATGCCTCTTTGTAGAAAGCCACTTGTTGAAATACTTGTGTCTTCCCCATTGGATTGCTTTGACATTGTTGGGGGAAAATCCATGCCAAGGACATAGCAGTTTCAGTTTTGATTATACAGTTTGATAGCATGGTACAAATGGTAATATAACTTTTTAGAATTTGTTGTTCATTTTAAATTGTGTTTTGGCAGTTTGAAACTTTTTTATTTCAGTACAGATTTTAGAATCAGATTGCCCATTTTAGAAAAAGGAAAAGAAAAAAAAAATAACTTGCCAGGATTTTAATAGTACAGTCATTGAATCTGTGGGTAATGTTAAAGAAATTTTCTTCTTAGTAGTATTGAGTTTGTGTGTACAATGTCTATGGCTCTGAGTTTGGTAAATGTTTCTTAAAGACAGCACCAGTAAATGTTTTATTCCAAGACCCTTGCAGCTTGAGCAGCTGGAGCAGCTGGAACAGCTGGAGCACCTGGAGAAGCTTTAGCAGCATGGAGATTGAGCGAGGCTGCTTCCAGGAACACTTTGTCTGCTTAATCTGGACATTGACTTAATCAGATTTCATTTTGTCCATAGTATTGTGTAGTTTTCGCAAGTGCTCACTTAAGAAATTTGATTCTCTCTGTTTTATTCTTTTTAATGGTGTTGTGAATGAAGTGTTTTTTAAAAATCATATTTTATAGTTACTCTTTGCTGGTTGGCTGAATAAGATTGAATGTTACATCTTGATCTTGTGTTTTAGAACCTTGCAAAATCCAGTGAGTACTTCTATGACGTTTTTGAGGATTCCTGAGAGCTTTTGGGAACCTACTTTTGTTTAGAAACCATACACTAGAGACATTGATGTAGGTCCTTCACCCATGTTTTGGGCCTACTTTTTTTTGGTCAGCCTTTCAACACTGATAATGAAAATTTATTTACTGAGTTTTGTGTGGTTTGTGTTATTTTTATTTTGTTTTATAAGGAAAAGAAAAGAGCACTGCTATGTTATCATGCCCCTACTGAAAATATTATGGGAAAAATTTACAACAATAATAGGTGTGATAAACTTTAATAATACATATTATCTGCAGGTTTTGTTTCATGTGCCTGTGGCACAAATATATAAACAGCTTTTGCAAAGCTGGCTCAGCTATTCTTTTTTTTTTTTTTTAATAGATTTATTTTCTAAAAACACGCTGGGGTTACGGCTTGTCACACATGCCATTTCCTGTTGTTTCCGTGCACAGAGCCATGGTGCTGGCTCTGGGGTTACAGTCTCTTGGTGGCTTCAACCCTAGGCTACTTCCCTTTTCCTTTTAGTTTACATCATTGGTTTCCTTCCTCCCTTCCCTTGATAATGGTAATTTGAGAAAAGTCTTATTCAGGAGAAGGAGAAGAGTCTCTGCTAAGATGTTGCTGATAGGCCAATATATCCAGGCACAGGAAGTGCCCTCAGGAGTTGCCTCAGCACTGGGAACTCGGGGCAGGCACTGTTGAGCAACCAAGTTTTAACCTCTGACCTGTTGTATCTCTACATTTCTTTACATCTTTACATCTCTGTATTTCTTTAATGTGATTGCAACCTGGACCAGGGAGAGCACCTGAAGACTTAGGGTTTGCTTCCCTAGTGACTGTCCAATTCTTCCTTCATTAACTTATTATCCACTGCATTCACTTATTCAGCAGTTTTCAATCAGCATCTGCTCTGGGCAGTTTCCCACATATGCAAAGGAAAGTCAGTCCTGTTAAGGGGCAGGATTCCCTTTGGGATAGAACAGTTTCAAACACTGCCACCCCACTGAGCTTGCTAAGAGGTTGTGACTGCAGAGCAGCAGGCTCTCCCCACATCTGGATCCCTTATGTGCAGGCCTCACACTTAGTTGGGTAGCCATGACCTTGACCTGCTCTCAGGTCAGTGTCTTCAGATCCAGTGGGGCAGCCTGGCTTTTGTCCTGGGGAGCCTAGGGCTTCCACCAGCTTCAAAAGCCTAAGTCCACCTCACACTTAGGGATTTGTTTGGAAAAGTGAATCCTTGCCATAGTTAAGCTTTCCCCAGCCTGCCAGTCTGTTTTGTCCCTGCCAGATTTAGAATATACTCTTTACCTTTGTTGTTCTTGATGAAAATATTACTTAATAATGCTCAACTCTTTCTCAGTCCATCAGATATTTGTTTTCTTCAGGAAGATATATGAAGTATTTTCATGTAACTATGAAATTGCCAACATTTTGTCATTCTTTAAGAATCTAAGATTAACAGCAACACTGAGCCAGAGATGAGGACCTCTTCTATGTGTGACAACAATGTTGCTTCACATAGATTAATGGTGTAATTGCTTATTTAGCTGACACAGCCTGAAAATAGCAGAAAATAATAAAATCGGAACCTTTCTCTCAAACTAGAAGAATTTTTATATTGCAGCTTGAGGACCACAGTTTAGACAGGAGGAAGACTTAATCTCTGTGGAGACAGGGAAGACACAGTACCCAGCAGGTGGAACCTTGTAAGCTTCCTCAGTACTTTGTCATGTCTTAGAATCATTTAAACAGAGTCCTCTTAAAAGCAGTAAATTTGTGGAACATCCCTGGACAAGTCCCTTCTGGCACCAGCGCTCCTTCAAATTGATTTTTTTCACAAACAAAAGGGAAAAAGCCAAGTGATGTTGAGAACTTCCCCTTCCTAGTTGTGTTTGGACAAACTAAGCATTCCTTTCATGGAGTGCCTTGCAGCTAAGCCTCATCCTGTGTCGGAGGAGAAGCTTCCTAGGGAAGGTTCGCTAGTGCTGCAGCTGTCCCCTGTGTGCCATTCTTGTTTCATGGTTACACTCATGGAGAGTTACCTGGGCCTGGACACCTACCACACTGTGCTCACTGGCTTGAAGGGAATCCCTGCTGCCCAGCACTGTAGCCTGGCACGAAAACGCTCTTGTAGCTGCAGTCTGGCCCCTGGTAGCTTCTTGTTCTTGCTTATAACTTTGGAGAGACCCTGGGGAAGGCGTTGCATTTCTGTGTTTTATTCCCGTAGATACACAGATGGGTGTGTTTCTGAGTCTTCATCCCGTGGCCCCATCTGTGCCCACACAAGGGCCAGTGGGAAAGCAGATCCTTTAGCCGTCTATGTCTCCCAGAAATTATTTGAAAGCACCAAGAGATACTTTTCTTTTCTTGTGTAAGTCTAAAAAGTCTTTCTATTATTATTGCATTTATTTATTTATTATATTTATTATTATTTATTGTTTTATTATTTTTTACTTTTAACTCATTTGTCACAGCACCTCTTCACATTCACACAGAATTAGGGTGAGGAAATGGTTCCATTGCTGAAGTGCATGCCATGGAAACATGAGGATCTGAGTTCTATCGTCGGAACTCATGTACAAAAAGACCTGCGTGTTGGCAGTTTTTGTAATCTCAGCACTGTGGAGGTGCAAGTAGGCAGATTCATGCAGCTTTCTGGCCAGTCAGTCTAGCCTAATCATTGAGCTCAGCGGGAGAGTCTGTCTCAGAAATAAAAGTGTGGTGCTGAGAAATGGCTCAGTGGTTCAGAGAGTCTTGGGTTTCGTTCTCAGCACCCATATGGTGACTCAAAACCATCTCTAACTCCATTTTCAGAGGTTCCAACGATCTCCTCTTTGCTTCACGTGTATTCAGTTCACATACACTGATGCAGGCAAAACATTCATGCACATAAACTAAAATAAATAATCTAAAAACGTTAAGGTACGGCAGATTGACATGCATGCGTACAGGCACACACACGTACACATCCACAAACGTGAATACACACATGCACTTCCCAACTATATACAATAAGAAAATGACTCCTGCCTTGACATTTCAGAATGCTCATTATAGAAGAATTAACTTTATTTTTAACATATCTCCATAACCCGATGGTTAAATGATACCTAGTAGGACAGACATACTTCTTTTTTAAGAGTCACCTATTTTTTTCCTGTTACAATAATGGGGTTTCACAGTATTGCCCTGACTGGCTCATTCACTCTCAAACACCTATCTTATCTCAGCCTCCAAGTAGCTGAGCCTCCAGATATTAAGCATCACGCTGGCCGTACAAACTCAGAGGGCATCTTATCTTCCCCTTGCAGAAGGCCTATGCTATTTTCAACCCTGAACTTTGGTAAACTTATTTTTAAGTGCTAGGATGTCATCAAAGCCATTCATGTCAACAGTGGCAAAGGTTGTGATGCTATGGGTGGCATTTCTCACCCTCCAGGGCTCTGCAAAGTAATCTCTTGAACTGTGAGAAAATTAACTGTGTTGGATAGGGTTAGCTGAAGATTTCAGGTGTGCCATTTAGAGCCATTCTTTCTTGACTTGTGATAGGGAAAAAAAATAGCCAAATAATTAAATCATAGGATTTGTGTGTTGGTGAATTACTATTGTATATTACTAAAGGAGTGCAAGTTCTTTTTACATTCTCATCAAGTGCTTTGTAGTCTAAAAAAGGATTTATTTAAAAAGAATCCATAATACTATGGAAAGGATACCCATTTTTTTGAAGTACAGTTTGACTAGAAATCCTTAGATCTACTTCAAAGAGCCATTCATTCATAAAATGGAATGTCTCCATTCTGAGTATAAGGGCTTGATCTTTCCTTCTATGTCTGTGGAATAAGTTGCAGAGTCTGCATAATCAGCAATCTGTTTTATTTCCTAGCAATTAACAAATTATTCACACTGCTCACAAGGTTAGGATGTCTTGGATGCTCCAGGCAGTCACCAATCTGGTATAGGAAAATGGTCATAAGATAAGAGTAAAGCGCTATTTTACTTGTCTTTGCAAGGTAATGTTTGAACCATGCCTATCAGAATGATGAGGTTGAGGGATTCTGTGTTTGGAATTCATACCTGCCTGGCATCTCACAGCTTCCTCCTCCAAGCATTGTCTAACCGAAAACACTGGGAAATCTTCTGCTAGTCTCTTTGCTGGATTCTTATCATTTGAAGATTTGGGGTTCTTAAAAAGTGCTCTGTGAAGGATCGGATGAATGGGGAGGAGGTCCCCCCCTATCAGTGGACTTGGAAAAGGGCACAGTGGAGATGAGGGAGGGAGGGTGGGATTGGGAGGGAATGAGGGAGCAGGACACGGCTGGGATACAGAGTTAATAAAATGTAACTGATAAGAAAAAAATAAAATTAAATATAAAAAAATGTTCTCTGAATCCCCTAGAGAACATGTCATGGGCCGTCCCTAGCTTTTACCACTGTCCACAAGACCATTTCTGGGCTTCAGGGGCAGGCTCCAGCCAGCTGCTCAAGGTTGTGTCCTCTGATATTTCTCTCCTGCGTCTATCCGTAGCTCTCCCAGGGCACTATTGGTGCTACCATTCCACCCAGGGCCCGGCTGCTCATAGTTGCTCATGGTGGGCTGTTCTGCCCCTTGTGGTGAAGACCCTGCTGACACTGGCTGAAGTGGCTCCATGCATTGAACTTTAATAGATTGTTATCTAGTGCATCGTGATCATTATTTTTATCTAGACATCATGGAAGGAGTTAATTTGTAGTAAAGAAGCACAATTTCTGTATCATTAACTGTAGAGTGAATTTGAACTCTAAGCTGAACTAGTGTTTGAAGTTTAAATGTAGATTGACATCATTTATAGAAGAGGATTAGAAGTAATGTTTAGTGTATTTGATTTTTTCCCTCTGTAATTTTATTTTTATAGTAAAGTGTTTATGATATAAAATCAGCACTCTGAATTTTCCCAAGCTCTTTTCTAGGCTGTTACTAACAATAACTGGGGTATTGGTAAATGGCATTGTAGGTGACTGTTCTAGTAATAGAAACCTGTGTGATGTTACCTGGATGTCTGCTGTTCCTCTTACAGATCAGCAAATGCCTTTTAAAGTAGAGTTTTCTAAGAATGCCGGGTAACAGAAGTAAATCCCAGCAGTGGGGTTCCAGACATGGGGAGAGTTATCTAGAGGCAGCAGCAGAGGGCGCTCTTTCCCTCGTTTCACAATAATGGACCCTACAACAACCATCTCTTTTCTGCGCGGCTAAACATGAATTGTTCATATTGATTAAGTTTTGTTTCGTGATCTGGGACTAAGTGCCTTAGAGTAAAGTAGGTCTCATTTTAATCTCGGGAAAACTGAGTATAATGGGGAATTTTCTGAAACTCTGCAGGAGGAAAAAAAAAATTCAGTGAAACTATGAATCCTTCTCTTGCCTTTCCATACTCTGGCTAATGTCCCAAATATCCATTTTCTTAAGAAAACCCAAATGGAAACCTCGGGAATTTACATTTCCTCTTGAATAGTTTCCTTAATGAAAGGTGTGTGAGACATAGACTTTAAACAAATCAGTGACTTGAAACACTGTGGCATCTACTTGAAATTTAATCCTTTTTGTTAGATAGCTAGTGCCTCTTTGCTTTTAACCAACAAAGACCCTTAAGAAAAAGAAAATGAAAAAATAAATAGCATTTCTGAAACCCTATTGCCTAGTGCAGGCAGATCATATTCCCAGTGATCTTGTTCACTCATATTATGTGGTGATTAGAGCCAGGCTTCAATCAGCTGAAAGATTCCCCAAGGCAGGGTCTTGTCCCACCAGTGCACATGGCATGCCCCGTCTGACACCAGGGCAACTTGAGAATTGAGCCAGAGATGCTGCAGTGTGGTGCAGCAGATGCGCACCGGTGGTTGCCATGGAGATTGCTAATACTGCTGAAACTCAAAGAAAGGGCACTTGCCACACAGCTCAGGAGCCTGCATGAAAGTGAATGAAAAACAAGTGGAATTCAGAATAGGCCCTCAGCTACTTGTCCCACATGGAGTTTTAATTTCCTTTCCTTTCCTCTTCCTTTTTCAGAATCTAGATTGAAAACAAGGCAATGTCATAAGGCATGCTGAAGTCCCTTGGAGCTTTCTGCAGCCTGCCACATCCTTGGGATAAGTGTATATTAACAAGGAGGCATGACTAATAGGATTGGGGTGGGGGTGGGGGGAGACGTGCGGCAATCCTTCTGGAGCCTGTGGTCTGCTTGTCATTGGGGCTTACTAGGCACCTTGGGATTTGTCTGCAGCATATGTGCTGCTGTTAATGATTGAAAAATTACCACAACAATTAGTCATGGATCACTGAAGGCAGGGCCGCAAATGTGATGGACAACGTGATTAAATCCATGTATGTGACAATTAACTCTCCTGCAGGTTTATCCAGCCAGGGAAAGTGCCCTAGGGGTGAGAGCAGAGGGGATGAGAAGATGGGGAAAGATGGGGATAAAAAGGAGTAGGAGAGGTGAATGCCGCAGAATAGATCTGATGCAGCTGGCACTATTGGTTTTTAATCTGAGCCTGAATTAATCATGGTTTGATTAATCCTGGTTTTATTGCACCTTTCTATTGCCCGTTTATTTATATCTGCCTTAATTTGATGGAGGTGTGACTGATTAAATTCTGCTCGTTCCATGTTCTTGAATCTTTAAATCTGTCTGTCTATCCATTGAACACAATGTTCCAGGTGGGCCAAAGTGCAATTATCTTGTAAGAGCTAAGTAGGCACCAGGCATATCATGTCATGAATCCCCTCATGTATCACAGCTGAGTAACCCAGAATAAATATTTGTTTGTTCAGTAATCTGCCTAAGCAAGAGAAGCCTATGGTGTCAGTCTGCTTGGTTATTTGGAAGAAATGAGTCCCAACTTCGGTAAATTAAGATTAACACACGTTCAGTATGTGTCACAAAGAAAATTTTGTGCAACAAGAAAGAAAACTATTTGGATTAACTTATCTTCAAATGCATTTTCATAGCATAAGAAGGTAATGCTTGTCACCCATAGCAATGGCTGTATGTCATGTTTAAAAACATGCTCTATTCTTTCTTTAGGTGATGCGCTGTCATCCATGCTGCTTATGAAACTCTGTACTGAAATAATGCCAAGGGAGTTATAACACAAAGCAGCACAAGCGTAGCCTATTGCTTTGTTTCTCACATGCCTGGGAAGTGTTTTTTGAGTGGCAGCTTGCTTGCCCCATGCAGAAGGCACTGGAGGTTACACTGAGTCGTGCATGCGTGCTTCTGCATAGTTCTCCTTGCAGCTTTCCTTCTCCTTATGCTGTTGCTTTTTTCTTTTTTTAATTGAATTTGGAAGGACACTGTATATCCCTGCCAGACTAAACTGGGTTGTCTTCTTCCCTGAATTTTAGCATGTCCTACCCAAATACATAAACATAGAAGATTTGCTTGTGACCTGGACCACAGCATCCAACACAGTAGAGTATAGAGATAGATTAAGTAAAAGGAACTGTATTCGAAGCGGGGATTGGCGATTGCTATGAAAGCATACTAGATCAAAGGACACATTTGTTTCAGACAGGGAAATGACTTTTTCGTAGACATTTGGACAGTTTTTGCTATCAGTCTTTAAATATGTTCTCTGTTCACCCAAAACCAATATTAAAAAGGCCAGATTTTTCACCATTCCCCTACACATTTTAAACTGGTTGTACAGGGTGGAAGAGAAATACATACTAGACATGAACAAGAGAAGAATGCAATTATGGTATGCTATAACCATGACCAGAGAACAAAAGTTGATTTGAGCATGTGTGAGCACAGTGTGGATCCAAATAAGGAAGGACATTAGGGACGCAGCCAGATTCTGGACTTCATTCTATGGTCAGTGAATTGAATCACAGTGAAATGACACACAAGTGGCTATGTTATGAAGCACATGCTCCCAGAAATCTGCTGGTCTTTGGGGCACTGCACAACTGGTTTCTGACTCTCTATTCTTTTTCTGATTCTCTATTCTGACTCATCCTTCATTCTTTTCTGTGCTCCAAGTGGCTGGCCTTGTTTCTCCCAGTGTGGATAATTGCAACATTCTTCTGGGACGTTGCATGGACACCTCTTATTCTTTGTTTACAGAATTCTTTGTTCAAAGAGCATCTTTCATTTCCTCTCTGCCCTCCACCCAGATGTCTTGGTGTCAGGTTATTCCCCTGGTTTGTTTTATATGGTAACTTGTGTGTTTGGCGGATGGTGCTTTTATCTCTCATCCAAGGCAAATTCTGATGGGTACAATGTCACCAGAGTAATTTTCCTTATACCAATTGCTAGTTTAGTTTAGTCATGGCCCACAGCTGGACCAATGAGAGATGAGGCTGTCAGCTAGGGGCTGCTGGGAAAAATGTCCTCACTTAGGAGAAAGTCATTGGGTAAGGTGTTTTGTTCTTTGATTTTTTTGGAAGTTGAAGCCAATGGGAGAGTGTCGTTGAGTCTTGTGACTAGCTAAAGCAAGATCTGGAAAAAGATGGCCCCATAGGAACTAAAGAGTAAAAGGGATTTGTTGGAACTGGCCCAGAACTCTCTTTAGGATCTGAGGAGTTATTTCCATCTCAAGGCTCTTTGTCAGATATACTGTTGTTTGAGCACTTTCATATTGCCCAGTTTTATGTTCTTCATTGAAATTAGCAATCTGTGAGTTATCCTGTTTGTTGTAATACTTATTGTCACTCTTACTAGAATTTAAATTTCATTTGAGCAAGATCTTGCAAGTTCTGTCTTGGTGGCTACCAAATTCATAACTTCTAGCCAATATAAACACATGAATGGCTGACCAATTAAATTTTATTGGATGGATAGATGATTAAATGACTGAAATTAAGCAGGCAGGTGAATATAATTTTCTATAACATACCATGCAGGGCCAATGCAGATGGCTGGTAAAAAGCAGTTGTAATGGCAGAAAAGTTCTAAGGAAGCAGTGAGAACCTACTGATGGAGTTGGCAGAAGCATTGGTCAAGAGCTGTGCAAAAGGGAGGTCCTCAGCCAGAGAAGGAAGGGGGTTTACTCTGCTGGCATTGGGGGTATTTAGGAGGAATGGGGGATATAGGAAGAAGAGCACCAGCTATTCTGAAGAAGGAAGTAAATTTTTGAAATGTAGTAGAGATCTAGATGTTGGTTGAAAATTTAGGAGTGAAGACACCAGAAGAAAATGCCCCTCATTATAATCAGGACTGGCAACCAGTATTCCTGGTTCTTATGTATGATATGATATTGTGTCTGAACCACAGCCAGTTCAGTTTTGTCTATCTAAACTCTGGTTACATATGCCTCCACAATACTTTGTTATGGTTTCATACTTAGAATAAGCAATCAAGGCCAGGACTAGTGGCACGAATCTGTAACCCTATGTACTTGGCGATTGGAGGCAGGATTGTAAACCAGTGTCTGCATGGACTACTGACTCATTCAAATTCTGTTGTGCCACTTACTAAGAGTCTTGCAAAATAAAAGATATTATGTGGGTTGGGGACAGAGCTCACTCAGTGGTGTGCATACCATGCAGGAGGCCCAGTGTTCAATCTGCAGTACTCCCAACAAGGAGAACACACAGACAAGGACCTTCCTTGACTGTTGATTCTTACAAGAAGTGGCTGCCTAAGAATATGTCCCAGGAGCTAGTCTTTGAGCTTTTGTACTTGCCTTGCTTCAGGCATCCACTGTACCATTACTGATTTTATTCTCTTCCTGGTATTCCCCATTTTTCTCAAACATTGTTTGATCAGTGAGAACATGTAACTTGTCTTGTTATAGCATCTTCAAGACATAGAATAAAGTGATGAGGAACATGGACTTCTAAGTCAGCATGCCTGAGTTTGAACCCTGTCTTTAAGGGAGGTGACTTTGATCATATTAATTAACCTTTCTAAGTTTTCATTTACTGGATGTTGTAATTAATTTTTATGTATAGTTAGTTGGTATTTTTTAAAGGATTAAATGAATAGGTTCATTAACATTCTTAGACTGTGCTTAGCACATGAGGAGTTCCATATTGATGTTGACCTGGCACAGGAGAGCCTTCAGGCATTGGATCTACAAAGACTGATGTGGGTGCAACAGAGGGATCTGACAATTTCATTCTCTATACCCTTGATTGGATACTGCCTCTGTGTGTCAGTCAGCTGTTTCCAATTCTATGTAAACTTCTATAATGTTAGAAGTAACTTTTTAGATGAGTATAACATTTCGGTGGGACTTTCACAGATTGTTTTTTCACTGATGAAAGCCCAACAACTCAGCTGGTTAAGGAGGAGCATTTCTACTTCCGGTAGGATGCTTAGACATAAAGGTTACAGATCCATAAGCTCTGAGGCTGCATAAGCAGGTTAATACTAGACTACTCCCATAGCATGCACACAATGCTCAGAGTAAGCCTTAGCATTGACCCTGTCCCCCAAAGAGAAAAAAATAAATCCTTAATAAGTAGTAGCAAGAGGATGAATAAAATCTGAGATCACAGTTTCCTAGACCCTACTTGGAAGTGTTGATCGTTTATTCCTAGCCTTTGCTATCAGTACTCTGTACAGAACCTAGGTGAGAAACCAACATTCAAACCACCATGGTGCCCCTCAAGCTGACTGAGGAATTCATCTTGCAATTAACCTACCACCATTGTGAAAATGGTTCTGCTTGGAGGTAAAAATAGCTCATCCAGGGAACTTTCACTAGTTACTTTACTGTTGATAGCAGATTGAGCCATCTTAGTATGAGTACTGTGAGGGACAAGGCTTTTTGACAAGACTGTGTGGTGTGTCTTCTTGGGATTCCCCTCTTTCTCTGAGCCCAGTTGAGAGAGCTAAGACCCATGGGAAAACAGAGTCCATATGCTTCAAGGCAACTGTGTTTAGAAGCTTCTTATGGCTTTTTTGTTTTGTTTTGTTTTGTTTTGTTTTGTTTTGTTTTCAATGAAAATATGTAAGCCATGGCTTTCATAATTTGTTTGTACTGTTTGAAATGTTCTGAACCACTTATATGATTTGTTATAGAGTAGAATTATATCTTTGATGAAGTCATTTGTGTTTGTCTCCAGGCCAGGAGGCATATCATACAGAGCCTTGAGTGAGGTGAAAGGCCTGGACATTTGCATTGATTTTTCTGGATGCAGGTCTTTTCCTTCACGCCTTTATTTGAAAATCCTCACTGGGCCTAGACTGTTTAGCATGTTGTTTGTGAAATGTGTTAGGCTTGCCTTCTCTTTCTTGCTGGCATAGTTTTAAAAAACCTGTTGTACCCTATTCCAAGTACCGCCACAAGCGAGGCAGCATGACCTAGAATATTGAGGAGTCTGGAGCCAGAATTTACTTCTTCTTCCTTCTGGTGTCCTAATGTTTGGCCAGAGGTATAGTTTCCTTTAAAATCCAGGAGAAGGAAGGTCTGCAGGTTTCCATCTTTCTTTGCCTCTCAGGAGAATAAAGTCATTTCCAATATATTTTAAATTTTATCACTGTTTATCAGCTCTTATTTGTAGATGATATATCTGTAGATATTGTAGGCTCTTATGAAGAACATGCTTATAGCTCAATCTGTGCAAATGGAAACAATCACCAACACCCTCTGCATGGACCTACGTTTGTTTTTTGTTGTTGTTGTTTGTTTGTTTCCTTGTTTGTTTTGTGTGTGTGTGTGTATGTGTAACTTGCAGAATAGTTAGAAAGAGTTACTATGGTTTGAACTATAATTTTGACTACATTCCTACAGTATGATTTTTTGAGGCCAATTAACAACTTAAAAGTATCTAAGCAAAAACTTACACAACCATATCTGCATGCGTGTCTCAGGAGACACTAGCCAGCCATGCTGCTTTAGGAGAAGGGAAGAATGTGATGCTTGAAAGAATGGGGACCTGGTGAGGCCCACCTCCTTCAGTATAGCAGCTGCACAGGCACATGCATTTGCACACATGTAGACACTGTTGATGTTTCAGTGTCCTTATAAGTCAGACCTCAGCTCTCAACGAAGAACCAGGGACTAAGTTTGAACAGGCTTGTATAGAAATGAGGTCATTCTGTATTGGCCTATCATCTCATTTACAGATGAGACAGTTGTAGTACCTAGATACAAATGTGAGATGTGGGGACTCAGAGCATCAACTGTCTGCCCTGTCCCCCTTCTCTGAGCCTGTCGGCATCTGCCTTGAAAATAGTCATTAGCAACAACTCAGATTTCATGTTTCTCCTGCTTCAAGAGGAGCAAGTTTAGTGTCTCTTTTGTATTTGAGTCATCTCTTAAGATGAGATGTCAGTGTGTTAGAAGGAGAGTCCGCTATCCACATAATTCTGTTTTCTGATATGATGGAGAGATAGTTTGGGGCCAGGAAGAACTGTGCTTGTGAATTAACTCTATCCTACCATAAGTTTTCGTTTCCATTGTTTTGAGTTGCATAATGAAATTTTGAGCAGGCCTACTGCTTCCCACTTGGGTTGTAAACCATCTCTTTGTATACTGTCCTCATGTTTTGTTACCCAGCTGCTATCACGTCAGTAGCCATTGTCATTTCAGCTCATCCCGACTCAAAGACCTACCTTAATACATCAAGATGCTGAGATGGCCAGTCTTAGTAGTCAGTCTTACTCAACTGGGAAAAGAGGGTACTTCAAATGAAGAACTACTTTCATTGTTTGACCTATAGGCATGTTTCTGGGGGGGGGGCTAATTGATGTGAGTGGGCTGTACCATCCCAAGACAGGTGGACCTGGATTTACATTTCTACTGTGACTTTATTTTATTTTATTTTTTATAAATTACAGTTTTTCACTTTGTATCCCAGCTGTAGGCCCCTCCCTCATTCCCTCCCAATCTCACCTTTCCTTCCTCATCTCCTTCCATGCCCCTCCCCAAGTCCACTGATAGGGGAGGTCCTCCTTCCCTTCTCTCTGACCCTAGCCTATCAGGTCTCATCAGGACTGGCTGCATTGTCTTCCTCTGTGGCCTGGTAAGGCTGCTTCTCCCTCAGGGGGAGGTGATCAAAGAGCAGGCCACTGAGTTCGTTTTCGAGACTGTCCCTGTTCCCATTACTAGGGCCATGGGCTACATCTGTTCAGGGTTTCTAGGTTTTCCCATTGCATAGAAATCGGTCTCAGAAAAGAACCCTGGGCCCATATTTTTTGGTTCTGTTGCTCATCTTGTGGAGCTCCTGTCTCCTCCAGGTCTTTCTATCTCCCCCTTCTTTCATAAGATTCACTGCACTCTGCCCAAAGTTTGGCTATGAGTCTCGGCATCTGCTTTGATACCTTGCTGGATAGGGCCTTTCAAAGGCCCTCTGTGGTAGGCTCCTGTCCTGTTCCTTGTTTTCTCTCTCTTCCAATGTCTATCCTATTTGCCTTTCTGAGTGAGGATTGATCATCTTACCCAAGATCCTCCTTCTTCCTTAGTCTCTTTAGGTATGCAGATTTTAGTATGTTTATTCTATATTATATGTCTAATATCCACTTATAAGTGAGTATATACCATGTGTGTCTTTCTGCTTCTTGGATACCTCATTCTGGATGATCTTTTCTGGCTTACTGTGACTTCTTAATGACAACTAGAATCTGTAAGATGAAGTAAATCCTTTATTTTCCCAAGTTGATTTTAGCGCTGCTGATTATCATAGCAACACAAAACATGAACAAATGCGTAGAAGGACCACAATCATGTGCCTTTACTGCAGTATGTAGTTATATCTATGATTGTTTTTTTTTTTTTAATTAGTTAACCTCTTGCTGTTCAACACTAATTTATAAAATAGTCTTTAGTACAGGTATGTATATCTGGGAAAAAGCATAGTATGTATAGTAGTCCACCCTGGCCAGAGTTTCAGAAATCCCCTGGGAGCTTTGCAACATGATCCTATAGATAAGGGATCTACTGTGCCCATGGGGCAGCAGCTATGACTGGGCTTTCATGTTCATGGTACCACCAAGACTTGCCTGAAAATCTCTGTCTTGTTACCCTCCATCTGACCGTATAACAGTAAATCAGCCATGTAGTGTACCTTACATGGGCTATCCAAAGGCATCTCCTAAAATCTCCCCTGTGGCCCTTGTGAGCAACACAGAGAATGTGCTCTGGGTTGAAGAAGAATGCACTTAGTTATATTTGTCTTTAAATGAACATATCTTCCCAGAGTGTAGATCATCGACTTAATATTAACCTGAAGAAATATTCCAGTAAAGTGATTCAGCATCCTGTCCTCAGCCTTGTCTTGTTCATGATTTTTATAAATGACTTTGATAAAGACATGTTTATCAAATTGGCAGTTGTTACCAGGCTGGGGGGATAGCTAAGATGATTAGTGACTTGGCCCTGAGTTAAGAAAAATCTTGATAGCCTGAAATGCACCAGAAATAACCCAGTGAAAAATAGTAAGGTTAAATATAAAGTCTTCAAATTAGGTTTAGAAAATTAATTGCACAACTCCAGGTTGGGGAGAGGATGTAATTTGTCACAAGTTCAATTTGAGTTAACTTATGACAAGTCTGCTGAAGAATGTAGGTACTATTATGGAAAAACAGATGCATCCCCTGAAAAATAAGACCGGATTTAGCTCATTGGCTTGTCACACAGACCTCCCCCTTCTGCACACACATATACATTCACACACACACACACACACACACACACACACACACACACACACACACACCTTACCTTGGATACTTGCAGTATAGGATTACTGAATGGCATACATATTTTAATGAGTTAAGTAAGAATATTCTAACTGTAAGCTGAAATATGTAATTTATGAACAAATTATTTGAAATGGAAATGAGTGTTTCGAAACAGATTTGGGGAAATTGTAAGAGTTCTGAAGCAGGACAGGCCCTTTTCTCTGTCCCTCCTGCCTTTCTGTCACTCTTGGCCCCTGATATGTCTGTGACCTAAAACAAGGGCACCAAACAGCATCTTTTTTTTCTAAGTTGAAATATATGCTGCCTTCCTCCTCCTGACTAGACATGAGGAAGAATTGAAAATGGGATTCTATAGGATCCACTGAGGACTTAAAAATTAAACAACAGTGTGTGTGTGTGTGTGTGTGTGTGTGTGTGTGTGTGTGTGTGTGTATGTGTGTGTAAAGAGAAAGAGAGAGATCCATTTTGCAAAGTTAATGAAAATGCTCTGTAGACCTCTCTTTGCAATTAGATTTCAGCAGTGTTTACTGGCAGCAGGAAAAAGCAGCCTGTCCTTTATGTGTTTTACACCCCTTTTCAGTCTCCCCCTCTTCAGGAAGAAAAATACTCTGGCACCAGCATCCTTTTGTCTTGACTCAGAACGGGTACCACCTGCTTCCCAAGCCTAGGGGAACACTTCATGTGTCTCCCCGGGGCATGACACATGGAGGTGTGTACATGGTGCCAGACCAGTGTGCTAAGAGGAAGGGGAGGGGAGGCACCATGCTGGAGCTCAGCAGAGTTGAAGCCACCACTGCCTATTTATTAGCTCGTTAAGCTTGCCCATGGTGTTGTGAAGAGGGAATAAAGAGGCGTGGGTCTTATTACAAAGCTGTCAGCTGGACACAGGGCTGGCTTAATTACAACCACAGGTTATTTTCCTCCTTTCTATCCTTTGCATCCTCTCAGTTTGTTATTATTGGACTTCAGAAGGGGAAAGGGGGAACTGTCTCCAGCCATTTTTCACCAGCTGTCCAGGGTTAACACCCATCATGTTGACTCTTTAAAAGAAAACGAAAAGCAGATTTAATTTTCCATCATTACATCCACTCTCTCTAAGCACACAGTCTTACTTGTTGCTTGCTTATGCTATGCTTACTATCATGAGAACTTCCTCCTGCAATCCTCATTCAGCCTTTGAGTTTATACAAACCCTTGCCCTGAGGACTGGAGGCCTTTTAATAATCATGTCCTATAGGGTCCCGGAACCTCAGGCTCTGTTGGGACAATACTCTGGCTTCCAGATATTCTCCTAGTTCTTCCAGGGTCATGGGTCCTGTCCTGCCTTTCCCATTGCAGAGGTAGCCTTTAGTTAGTGGCTTCTTGCTCCTTTGTAAGTACCTATGGTCATTTGTGGAAAGTTCTTTTAAGCAAGAAAGAACTTTATTGGGGAATTGTTCCAGAGTGATGACTAAGTTTAATGAAGTGGAGAGGGAGCAAAGCCAAGGAAACACTGGCCATTTTTCTTTTGTAATTAACTTCCAAAACACTGCGTTTCAAAAAATCTAGGAGACACCTTGCCAACCCCAGTTTTTTATTTCTGGACTCAGCTTTGTCATTTGGCCCACACCATCTTCCAGTTATTTTGCCAGAATTTTCTTTCCTGATGGTAAATAAAATAATGTGGTTATAATAAGCATTTTGTTAGATATGGCCCACATCATCTTCCAGTTATCTTGCCAGAATTGGTAAATAAAATAATGTGGTTATAACAAGCGTTGTTAGATTTGATGAACTAGGACTGTATGGACGGGGGGCCTCTGTTGAACCAAGTAGGAGAAGGCTTGCCAAGAGATCTGTAGGGCCTAGTTACCAGTCTTACCACTAGGCCCCTTCACCTGCTCTTCCCTGTGGGAAGCATAAGCTCTTTCCTGTGGGAGGCTTGGAATGCTTGAGTCAACCGTGTGTAGAGATGCAGATGCCCTTTCTTCCTTCACTTGATGGGCAGCCAGTATATGCATACTCAGTTGTTGCTGAGAGAATGGTAGGCCCTGGATGAAGTGGAAGCACTTGCTGCCTGGGCTGGTGAGAGAGGAGCAAAGGTGGGCTCCAGATCTTCAGCACCTGCTCTGGAAAGGCACCCTATTCTTCAGAGGTTGCAGGTTTTCTGTGAATGACAAGTGTCCCTACAGGAGCCCTGTCCCATCTCTCCTTCTATATGTACTTACTTAAACATGACCAAGGCTGTTTCTCCTAGACGGAGAAAACCCAGGATCTTAGCTGTCCTGTGTGCACTAGTCAAAACTAGCAAGCACTACTATAGCCAGGTTCTTCAGCCTCTTCTTGTACATAGGTGCACTCCGAGTTGCCCTTCCTTCAGTGTGCACAAGAGCTGCAATTCACTGTTCTCCTTCACAGAACGGGCACGTGTGCTGGTGACACTATTCAATAAACCCAGGGAAGGATGCCGATGCAGCAACGGTGGCATGTCATTGAGGGGCGGACAGCACAGCTCTTGGTTAGGGTGTGTCTTGTCTTTATTTGTCTTATCTGCTATTCAATTACTGAAGTACTGTAATGGAAAATAGGAATATGTTCTCATTACCTTCATTCTTGCCAACTTCAAATTATTAAGATTTAAATGAAGAGTGGAGCTATGATGTGGTGGCCTAGACTAAATGACTGTCTCTGTTACTCTTCTTTTAATCTCTCTCTCTCTCTCTCTCTCTCTCTCTCTCTCTCTCTCTCTGTGTGTGTGTGTGTGTGTGTGTGTGTGTGTGTGTGTGTGTGTGTTGGATCCTGGATCTGGAGTTACAGGCAGTTGTCATCTGACAGGGGTTCTGGAAACCAAACTTAGGTTCTTTGGACAAGCAGCAAGGGCTCTTAACCATTGAGCCATCTATCTGGTCCTTCTTTTTCTTTTAACAATATAATCATCCGTCCCAGCTCACAGTCAGAGTTGATGAGCTGGCAACCTGTAAGTTTCCAGCCACTGCTCCAGGTGGCCCTGTCCAGCGTGCAGCCTCTAGCCACACACGGATGTGTAAATTTAAATCAATCCATCTTAAGCAGAAATGAAAATTCAATTCCAGAGTCACATCAGCCACCCTTTCAGTGTTTCGTAGACCTGAGTTGGCTGCAGGCCACCATTTGACAGCACAGTTAGAGAACATTTCCAGAAAATAGAAAACTTTGCCTGGGAAGCTCTGCTCCCAGGTCCGCTGCAGTCCTATACCGCTTCCCAGCCTTGCGGACTGCTTACTTATTCTTCCTGAGGCTTTGTTCCCTCAACTGTGAAGTGGAAATTACTGCTCTACCTCTCTCAAGGATGTGGTCAGGATTTAATGAATATGAATTACTTAACACAAAGCCATTTACACTTGGTTAATGCTGGCTATTAATATAATGGTAAAAGACATATTTTGGTTATTGTTAATAGTAGTAAAGTTAAACAAAAAGTTTTAAAGACATTGTGTTTGACAGAGGATAGTGCCATCATTTGTGTAGTAACAGCTTGTGGCTTTGTGTTTCTGTAGCTGGCCAGTAATTGTTTTCCTCTGAGCTGAGCCCTGACTGCATTTCTGATCTGTTCTTTTTGTCAGTCATTTCTACAACTTGTTTTCATTTTAAGCTTCTATCAGGTGAGTGCTCACCTTGGTGATTTTGAGAAAAAGCCACAGTAAATGTTTATTTGGCTTAGTGGTAGAGATGACGATTATCTCACAAGGGAGAATACTCTGAAATTGGGATTACAGAGTAGAGTATTGTTTTACCTTTGCTTATTCAGAATGAGAGCCAGCACTGCATTGATGGGCTCCTCCTGCCCTGCTGGTTATCACTTGTTGCTGAGCAAC
The DNA here is from genome assembly GCF_907164565.1 of Psammomys obesus. NCBI lineage: Eukaryota > Metazoa > Chordata > Mammalia > Rodentia > Muridae > Psammomys > Psammomys obesus. The sequence goes on from NW_026596162.1 coordinate 2,210,349, forward strand.
AGATTTCTTACATATGTAATGAAACAAATGTGGTGTCAGCCAACCAACTCATAGGGCCACAACCTCTAAGTCCAGTGCTGCCCTCCTCCCTTCCTTGGTTGTTTGTCTCATGTGACTATGTAAGCTGCCCACTGGGAGTTAATCCTTTGTCTTTTCATGAAGTGATCTGCAGCTGTTCTCACTGAAGAAAATTCCTAGGAATCTTATCAGCTGATATGATAGCTCATCATGGCTGATAACTTGACACACCTGGGAGGTGGGAACATCAGTTGAAGAATTGCTTCCTTTGGATTGGCCGGTGGGCATGTCTATGGGGTATTTTCTTGATTGCTAATTGGTGTGGGAGGGCCTAGCCTATTTTGGGCAGCCTAGGCAGACAGGCCTGGGCTGTGTAAGAAATTTAGCCGAACTTAAACCATGAAGTGAGCCATTAAGCATGACTCCTCTGAAGATTGTGTTTCTGTTTCTGCTTGAGTTCCTGGCTTGACACCCTCAGTGATGGGTTGAAACCTGTAACCTGAAAGAAGCCCTTCCTTCCCCTAAGTTGCTTTGGTTAGGGTGTTTATCCCAGCAACAGAGATCAAACTATGGCAGATGATAATGACAGTGTTGTTAGCAAATGAAGCCTTCATTGGGGGATTTTATGATTTATATATTCAAGTCATGTCTTTCCCATGCTGTTTGTATACTATATTAGAATATCAGAAGGTCCCCACTGTAGACAAAAAGGAAGGTGGTTAGATGTTGACTGCTCATGTTCATATCTGAGCATTTGAAATAAATGGTAAAGTTTGATGTGTTTAAAATATGGTGCTGTGTTGCAGTGGCACTACACATGCAGGGAACCTTCTAGGTTTTGCTGTTTGCTTTGCACTGCCAGCATTTTGTTAATGGCTTCTGGGCTCACCATGGAGATAACTTCTTATCATCATCAACAGCTTGGACTGAGGTCTCACCCAGTCCTTTCCCAGCCCTTCCCAGTGCTGTGGGGTTCAAGTACCTATTGCTGGAAGGTGTTAGGCTGAGAACAGCCTCTGGTCAAAGGCACCTGTGTGAGCCCAAAATTTTCAAAAGCTATCTAGACAGAAGGGCTGAGGAAGCTGAGTTTAGCATGAGAACCAGTGACCCTGTTTTCGGAACAGAGAAGTAAGAGCTGGTCTTTAATAACCATGGCAGTCATGGCAGTAACAGCTGTGGTCACTCCGCAACCTCATACCGGGTAGCGACATGAAGGTGTGCTGTATTCAGCGTCTCCTATTACATTTATTTTCGACACTCCTGTCACCATTTGCCATTCCCATTTCACTGGTGATGGAGCAGATACTTAGAGAAGGAAACTTGCCCCAAATCCATGTGTTAATCATTGGCAAGTTGTGTTCAACTCCAGGTGCTCTGGTGGCAGATCCCAATGTCTGGCCTACACAGTGGGGTTTCTCTGTCTCTGTCTCCAGGCTGCTAACAAAGGCTCTGAGCCTCTGCTGGAAAATGAGTGATTGCACCAGACATTTGCAAGGTCCATTCAGTTGGTGACTTGTTGTGATTTTTCCCCTCCAGAATTATCGGCCTTCCTTCAGCACAGCTCTGTTTATGGCAACTGAGCTCCCTCTGGGCATGTGCCATGCGGTCAGACTCCATGAATACCAAATGAGCAGGCAGAGCTCTCTGCACTCCATGTTGGCAGGAGCTGGGGAGCTGGTCTGCAGGGCAGGAGCTTACTCTGAAGAAGCATCTATTCTCTGAGGAAAGTTTCTTTGGGCGTTGCTCTTCAGCAGAAAATAGAGGATCTGGTCAGCCTGTCCTCAGACAAATAATGTTTCTTATGTCCTGTGCAGTAAGCTCCCACTCTTTGTTTACCTTTGTTTTCCTGGATCTGTTCGAAGCCTCCCCTTGAACAAAAGTGATGCCACCCCCCAAAAACCCCAAAACCCAAAAACCCCAAACCTCAAGCTTCAAGGAAGGAAGTGCCAATATCCCTTTGTGAAAATGCCTCACAGGTTTTCTTCTGTCACCCTGCCATTCTTCTTCTGGTACAGTACTCTGTATAAAGGACCCCAAATTCTCACAGTGCTGTCAGGGCTTAAGGATGCAGGAAAGTTAACATCTGCTGTGGACCTACCTGAATGTTTTTATCCAGTATAGCTATATCTGATTTTGTGGCCAGAATTATTTATTCTGCAATTCTACTTGGCAGTATGCAAAGACATTTCTATAAAGGTGCATAAGTTCAGGACTGGAGAAGTATTATGGATTTTTGTTGGTTGGATTTAATAGCACATTCATAATTTAGTTGTGGATTTGTTGAAATGGAGGCTCATCTTTAGATTCTCATGTGTTTGCAAAGCTTGAGCCATTGTCTGTTGGAACATCAGCACCTCTGACTTCTGTTCTTTCCCCTGGGTCTTCTTTAGCTATGAATATCTCATACTGATGTACCCAAGTCTGAAGTCAGAATTTCTTGTTGCTCTTTTCAAATACACACATGCACACGCATGCACACACACACACACACACACACACACACACACACCTTCTTTTCCTAGAGACTGATTTCTCATAATAATGTTTTCATTTGCTAAATATTACTGGCCTTGCATACTAGGTAATGGCTATCAAACAGTGAGAAAACAGGACACACTACCATACTAGAACTTAGGTACAGAGAGAAAACTAAGTAAATAAGTTATATTATCTGGTGTCTTCAAATCCTAAATGAGACAACTTAAAGTAAAATAGGGAAGGGATGAGAGGAAGTTCTGAATGTGGAAGTTAGGGGGTGGTGAGTATATTTTAGTTTAAAATGAGACAACCAACAGATGCCTCCAAGTGAAGTTGACATTTGATGTTTCAATTGTATTATGATATTTGAATATCTCCCTTGTCTCTAGTTCCTTGAAAAATTCAAACAGTTCTACTGGCATAAAATGGCTTCCTGTTCTCCCTCTTCATTTGTAGAGCCTTTACTTTTGTTTAGGTTTTTTTCATTCCTCTCTGTGAAATGTATTTGAGTCTCCAGCAGGTTTGCTTGTCTTTTTTTTTTCATTTAATTCTTAAAGAGTATTCATTGTTGCTGCATAGAAGGGCTTTACACTGTATAGCTTAGTAAATACATGGTGAGAGTTTTGTACATTGTAACATGCTCCCATTCTTTTCTTAGGAGTTCAGCATCATACCACGATATTATGAACTTAATGGTATTTTGATTGTCATTTACATAAACTAAAAATCCATTTCAAATATTCAGTCTGAATAATTGGATACATAATTTATACAGTATTTAATAGTTTATATATTGACATAGAAGATAACTCTGTCATTCTAAAATACTTCCTGCTGGCCCTGGAATTGTCTCCTCCCAAAACCCCACCTCTAGCAATTATTGGTTTGATTTCTGTCCTTATAGTATACCTCTTGTAGAGTTTTGTGTAAATGGTTTTGATGTTTGGTTTCTTTCTTTCACAAAGTATTTTTGGGACTCATTTACTGTGTATATTAGTCTTTTGCTTTTTGTATTTTCTGAGCATTATTTCATAGTGTGGATGTGTGACAGTTTGTGCAGGCATATGTCTACTAATAGACATTTCTGTTTCCTTTAGCTCAGAGCTTTTAGGTGTGCGGTGCTGCTGTGAACATTAATGTGTACATCTTTGTGTGAGTGAATACATATGTGCATTTCTCCTTGCTATGGTTTGAATATGGTTTGCCCCTTCCAAGATCAACACTTCACTTGACTTCCTATTGAGAGATTTAAGAGATTTAGAACCTCATATGATAGAGAGGTGTTGAGGTAGGGCCCTTGGAAAGTTGTTAGTATTCAAGGAAGTCTTTGGGGTAGAACTTGTGCTTAGATACTGGCTGCATTCCAGGAAGAGAGGGCGGAAGGGAAGGAGGCAGAGAGGGGTCAGTAGAGAACTGAAGCATAAACTAGAATCCAGAGGGATATTTACCCAGGCCTTCTCTTTCTTACCATAAAATGCCCCAATGCCATCTCAGGACTCTGATAGCTAGAAGCCTATCACTGATTTGGATCAGAACCATAAACCCAAATGAACTCAAATGATTTGGTTAGTTTTCAAAAGGTTTGTATGTTTTTGTATTTAATGAGCAGTGGTTAAGAGCAGTAGCTAACCCAAACATGGCTTCCTGGACTTGATATCTGTGCACAGCCTTTCCGTGCCTGGTCTCCCTGTGCACAGTGTGTATCCGGGCTGGTTGTTGTGATCAGCAGCACACAACCGAGGTGCATTGTCTCTTGCCAGGAATTAGTTGTTACATATCCACTGTCCTTTCCTGGATAAGTGATTGTGTCTCTGCTCTTAGAACTTCTGACTTCCCTTTCATTTCATAGACATACTACTTCTGCCGTACTACTTCTTTCTCACTCATTCCATGATTTATATGAGTCATAATCTTATTTTGTTTCAGTAATCCCTTTAAGGACCATGGTGCTTATTACTAGGTCTTGTAAGGTTAGTATTATTTTTCTAACATCTAAAAAAATCAAGCACTAATCACCAGGAATTGTCCTGGAATGAAAAGTTAGCTAGATTAGCAGTTTCTTAGCACCTGCCTCACAGGGTTGTTGTTAAAGATTGATTATGATGTGTCTTAGCTTTTACAACTATAGAGATAAAGGGTAGAATGAAAGCGCAAAATATATTAGGTAAACATTGGCATATACTATTTACTGCTGATTTTGTTAAAGTAGTCATTTCCTTACAGCTTTATACAAGATTTTAATTATACCAAGCAATACTGTGGTGTCTGGGAATATTTGTTTAGTATTTGTTCTGTATTGATAAGTATTGTACCTGCTCTATTTATGTTGATGTTGGCAGTTTATGTATCTTCTGTGAATTTTGATTAATTTTCTATCCAACAAGTATTCATGGAGTTTCTAATATGTTCGAGACATAGTGTTATTTAGTGGGCATGTGGAAAAAAATAGTAAGCCAGCAATCTTACAGACTGGCAGCTCTTTGTTGGAAAGGGACATGGAGCTTGGGCATATCCTTGGGGCCTTGTTGGAAGCAGCAGGAACTGTTTGCCAATCAGGAACTGGCTCCTTGGGGGTACCATGTTAGTTTTGCTTTGTAATGATAGGAAAAGCCTTCTGAAAGATGAATAGAATCTTGAGGGCCGTGGAAAAGTTCAGCAGACATGGAGAGTGAGGAAAGACTATTTCCAAATGAGCTGGATGAGGCAGGACACAGAGCAGTCATTCAGAACTGGAGCACACAGGGTTCTTCGAGCTACTACCTCCAGGCTATGGGAGGCTGCAAGCTGCTGCAACAAATTCCTGGGTGTTGGGCGACTAGATTGCAGTTGATATCATCCCACTTTGTGTTTGTGGACTCTTGGTTGTTGCTCGGCATTGACCCAGGTTACTTAGGTTAACTTTATTAGTGCATTTGCTTCCATTTTTGCTGATTGTCAAATCCATTTTTCTCTATGTAATTTCATTATTTCTGCATCTTCGTTATGTAATTGGAGCCCAAACTGATGTAGCCTGAGAAGGCACTTTAACTTTATCCAATCTGTTATTAAACCAATTTGTTCTTTTCCCCACAGCCTTTTGTGTATATCATTTGCTCAGTGACTTGAGCCAAGTCCAGCTGTGTTGGACTCAACAGAACTTGCTTCTGACCAGCCACTCACAGGTGGAGGTTTCAGCTCCAACAGCATAATCTGGGTGCCTGTGCCTACTTCTTATCTGGAGATGGTCTCAGTGGATCTCAAAGGCAATATTATTGATACATACACTTTCTAAGTGGGCATGAAGTGCCTGTCACAATGCATGTGTCCCCTGTCCTAAGGGCCCACTTTCGGCAGCCTCAGTTACCCCAAGTCAACCATAGCTGAGTAGACCCTAAATTATACCCCATTCTGAACAATGTGATTATCTTTTATTAAGCATATTTCTGTATCTGTCTTATTTTATTGTCATGATTCGTCTCTCACTGTGCTTGACTAAGCCTTGGCATGAGTGTATGTGCTTAGGTAGAAAAAGCACACATTGGCTTAGGTACTGTCAGTAGTTTCAGGCATCCAGGGGGAGAGGGGTCTACAAACAGGTTCTGAGGATAAAGGGCATCCATTTTATAGTCCTCTTGACTAATTTAATTATTGGCTAGTTGCTATCAATTTTCATTTGTACTCTTCTCAACAAAGTTTAATATTTTTGAAATTAGGGATTTAGGTGTTTCTTGGCACAATGCTTGGTATAGAGGAATCTAGGAATTCTGTTTAGGTGGGGACGGATCTACAAGAGGGATGATCAGGTAAATGCTTTTGCTTGTTCGGTTAGATCAAAGTTGGAATAGATTGGCCTTATACTTGTATACTGTGGAGGCCACAGTTTCCTAGGAAGATGACCAAGCCAGGATTCTGGACATGATAACTAGCTCTGAGCCTATTGTAACTCCCTTGCTGTTTCAGCCTTAGTTTCCTGTCTGTGAAATAGGGATATTATTTTTAGTTTTTTTTTTTTAATACATATATTTTGAGGACTTGTATACAGAAAGCACACAGAATGGGCAGATCTTAAATATTGGTGTTCAAAATGTTTAAAAATATTTCCAGCAATTTTGTTATAAACAAGAAAAATTAATGACAGGTAAATTATGTCTTATGAGGTACACAGTGTCTTCTGAGCATGGTGGTGGGAGGTAGTGAGTGGGGCTCAGGAGTTCAAGGACAGTGTCTGGTACATAAAGCAGTAGGTGTTGCCCAAGTATTACTCCCTCCTGTTTTTTTCCTTGCCTCTTACGTTAATAGCATTCCTGTTTATAGTGTTCTGGCACTGCTTCAGTGTGAAGATAGACTGGTCATTGTTGACTGGCAGGGTGAAGGGGAAGTGTAGTCAGGGGCTAGGGATCTATTATATTGCTTTCTCATAGTTCATTTTGGGCTAGCCTAACAGTCCTTGAACTGCTCTTTATCTCCAGTTGTCCTATTTTTTTTGTTTGATGGTCTCACATGGCCTTTGTGACAACTGCTTTAGGGTATCTACTTAGAGGGTAAGTAATTAGTGATTACTGTTTGAGGCAGGATTACTTTCACAAAGCAAAATTCTTCAATGTTTTTGAAGTGAAGCTTAAACCTTGGTGCCGCTGCCACTCGTTCATTCTAAACTTGGTAAGTGAGGCACAGCAAGGCCAGGAAGTCTGTGGAAACTGCACAGTAGTAGAGCTGGATCCTTGTCTGTGTGATTTCCATACTGCTCCATGCTTGGCATGCTTCACAGGTTAGAAACCTGGCCACATTGTGGGTTTTACCATACTCTCATTCTTTTTGTTCTATCCAGTCTTTACCAGTACTGTGCTTTGCCCTGTGGAGACCTCCACTGGGCAGTGGGAGGGTGGTTTCTGCTCATGATGGATCGACTTCATCATTAGATCCAAGCCTGCAAATCTTTCTTCCCATACCCTCCCATCCTTCTATTGGGTTGGCCCTTTTGTTGTATTTGTCATGTTGAATCCTTCCTTCAGTTTCCCATAGCCCCCTTTCTGTATTGCCTGTATGAGTTCATGTGCTTGGTAAATGAAATTTCAGACACGGTGTGTTCGAAGACATGTCTTATTATTTTCATTTTTCTCTCTTTTTCCCCTCGAGCTAATTCAAGGTGTCCCTGTAACCTAAAATGTCAAAAGAAAACTATCAAGGGAAAAAGTAATGGAAAATAACTATTATAAACTTCCTTACAGCTTAGACAAAACTCTTTCCTTTTGACCCTTTTAAACAAATGCACATTTTGGCCCATGGAAGGGATAATTGCTCTTTTTCTCAGAACACACTCTGTGAAATGACTAGCTGCTTGGGGTTGTCCTTCTTTGGGAGGAAGGTCAGCCAGACTGGAGAACTTTGTTATTTTCTCTTCCTGCCTTTCATTACCTTTGTTTTCTACCCACTCAAATATAAAACCATTTTCCAACTATAGAAACTGTGGAGGTCAACAGTGTGGCTCTGGCTAATCCTAGGGGAAGTCCTAGCCACCCTAAATTAGAATGTAGTCTTTTGCCGTGGAACCACAGTCCTGCCAGCTGGAAGATCCATATGGCCATTGGTTCCCACCTTCATTTTATCGTTTCTTTTCTGCATCATTATAGGAATCACATGCTGCTGTTCACTCTTCTTGGTAAGCTCTCTGCTCCCAGGGAGACCATGGGAACTCGCACACGGCCCTTTGATATTTTGCCAACTGTTTTCTATGATTAAAAATGAATTGGAGATGGAAGCACTCCCTCTGTTCTGTGGCACGTCTGGGTTCTAGTTGGATAGAATTGTGAAAGGTCATGAACAAAGGATTCAGGAGACTTGCAGGAAAAAAAATGGAAGCCAAATCTTCAGGGTGAATAAGGTCCTCAGGGAACAGGACATCTTGAGCTTCTGGATTGGCTCCTCCAGATTTGCTCTTTTATTTAGGTCAGAAAATCATCAGTTAAATTTAATCCCAAACTGAAACATGAGCACTGAAGTGGTAGCTCATGAAGTGCATGGTTGGCTTGAGCTCACTAATTATCTTCCCAGCTACTGTAGTCAAGAACCAGACACCCTTAATAGAATGATTTGGAATCTGATTTTATTGAAATATTCTCTCTGTAGGAATAGTAAATCGATTTCAACTTGTAGATCAACCCTAATTAAGTAGATGCCTAGAGTGTAGGCTGAGAAGTCTAAGGAACAAACTAGAAGTCTTTGAATATCAAAGCTTCTGTGAGGCCGTCCCTGAACAGCCAGCTCTCTAAGGTCTGCATATGGCAGAAAATGTCACCTTGTTAAAATCATGACTCAGGAATGGTCATGGTGGTTTGTGTCTATAATCCCAGAACTAAGGTAGGTGCGTTACTGGGAGTTTAAGACCATCCTAAGCTATGTAGTGGGTTTCAGGCCAGTCTGGATTACAAGTGAGACCCTGTGTCAAAAACAAACAAAAAAATCTTATAAAATTACCATGCCCTGATTTTCCACTGAGGTCCCCCGTGTGCACTACACCAACTGATTCTTCTGTTACTTCCCAGTTACTATGAACCCATGCAATGATTTTTCCTTTGGAAGGAAAGGAGGCTTTATACTCAAGCCTTCTGGAATGCTGTGCCCCATTGTGGTTGCTGTGGGGCAGAAGATGTGTGTAGAGGTCACTTTCACTGCCTCTTACAGGTGACTCTGCTTGCAGGCATTAGAGAAGTCGGCTTAAGATGAAGTCAAATGAGACCTTAGGAGATTTTTCAGCTTCCATAATATTTTACAGCAAGATAGGGAGAAAATTGGGCAAAGTCCTGAATCGTATGTGTTAATGTGCTTAGGCTGCCACAACAGTTCCAACAGACTGGGGCTTGCGGGACACTAGAAGGATGAGACCATGGCATCAGCAGAGCTGTTTCTCTGAGTCTTCCTTCCTGTTTCCTTGTTTCAGCATATAGATGGCACTTTCTTCACGTGTCCTCAGATATTGTCCCTCTGTATATACCACTGTCCTTATCACTTAAATGGTTCGTCCTGGTGACTTTCATTGAGTGAATTGGTCCTTTAAAGGCTGTCTTCTAGTGTACTTATGTCCTCAGATACCGTTTTTTAAGATAAGAGATTTTAGGAGGCACAGTTAGCATTGATAGGCAGTTAAGCTCTAATCCTATAACTCTGAACAATAGTGAATGATAAAATATTCTCTCAGGATGGTATTGAGACTCAAATTCTTGTGTTAAGATTTAAAAATCTCCGTATCCCTACTTCCAAGCATGCTGGCGTTATTATGATCTAACACACAGTGGTGACTATGATGTAACGTTAGTTTAAGCAAAGCTTCTAGGCTTACTGGAAGAGACTGCACCGGCTTTAGGAAAGAATATCATTTTCACGCTTGTTTCCAGAGTACCAGAGAAACGGGCTGCACAGGTGCCCAGGGTGCTTACAACTCTGCTGAGGATGGAAGAGGGGTTCATTTGGTGGGCCCACTGTAAACGATGTGTTCAATGTGGGCCAAGGAAAAGCTGGAATCTGAAATGATTGGCTGTCATGGGCTAAATGTCAGAAAACTGAGTACAAAAACATTGTGTGTTTACCTCATTTAATAATAGAAATCACACTGTTTCAGCACCACTTCACGCCTTCAGTTCCTGCCTGTATTAACTATTATCATAGTATCAAAAGCTATTAACATGAAAAAAGAATGCCAGTTTCATCATGGGAGTTTTTGCTTTTTACAGTTCCTTCAATATATTTATAATGTTTTGTCAGTGTTCTGATCAAGACCTAGGGATGTGGGTCATTTGGTTATCTACAGTTCCCTTTTAAGCAGTTTCCAAAAATGTCTCTTAGAAAACTGTAATTCTTGAATTTATTTTCTTCTACCCTAAATTAGTAATTCATTGCCCTCTCTTCTTAACAGGAGTTGCAGCATCTGAAAGCAATTAAGTGTTTACATTATCGTTCATTGTGAATAAACAAATAGTTTTCAGTCCTCTTTCCCTAGGCTGCTATAATTCAGCAATCGTAGCTAATTACACAGCTCGAGAGCCAGATGAGAGGGATAAATACCACCTCCCCAAAGCTCTGCTCTAGCTGCCTGTGCTGTGACTCTAGGGGATAGGGAGCCTCTCTGGGCGTGTTTAGAACTTAGATACTTGTTGAGTTAAGCAATTTATGCTACTCACAGTTTCAGTAAATGGAATCTAGGACGAAGCTTCAAAAAATAGGAAATGATTAATTTTTTGATATTTTAGAGTTCTAAATTGGAAACATGACTGCTGTGATTCAAAAAAAGAAGTTGATTCCAGAAGATATCATTATCTGAAGGTGGAATTTTCATGACCTTTATGTTTCTTGTTTTGTTTTGTTTTTCTCTGGGCTTTTTACCATACCTTTGCTTGTTTCATTTTTTAGTGCCATTGTTGAAGAGCATGGGCAGAGAAGGTGAATGGCCTGAGCCAGCCTTCTTTTCAATAGAGGGTTCTAATGGAGCTTATTTTTTTTAGTATGATTTTTTATTTATTACAATTTATTCACTTTGTATCCCAGCTGTAGCCCCCATTCTCATCCCCTCCCAATCCTGTCCTTCCTCCTTCCCTCATCTCCTCCCATGCCCTTTCCCCAGTCCACTGATAGGGGAGGTCCTCCTCCCCTCCCATCTGACCCTAGTCTATCAGGTCTCATCAGGACTGTCTTTTATAGTCTTGCTCTGTGGCTTGGTAAGGCTGCCCCCTCCACTCCCTCAGGGGGAGGTGATCAAAGAGCCAGCCACTGAGTTCATTTTGGAGACAATCCCTGTTGTCCTTACTAGGGAGCCCATTTGGAGGCTGAGCTGCCACAGACCACATCTGTGCAGGGGTTCTAGGTTATCTCCATGAATGGTCCTTGGTTGGAGTATCAGTCTCAGAAAAGACCCCTGGGCCCAGATTTTTTGGTTCTGTTGTTTTCCTTGTGGAGCTCCAGACCCTTCCAGGTCTTTCTGTCTCCTCCTTCTTTCATAAGATTCCCTGCACTCTGCCCAAAGTTTGGCTATGAGACTCAGCATCTGCTTTAGTACCCTGCTGGGTAGAGTCTTTCAGAGGCCCTCTGTGGTAGGCTCCTGTCCAGTTCCTTGCATATTTTACTTAAGGCTGTGACTGGTAGCTCTTTTGGCCTCTGTGTTTCTCCTCTTGATTTGGGGTTGTTTGCAGGAGGAATTTACTCACTGCTGTGTTCCGAACATCAGCACTAATGATACCTGCCAGGTACTCAGTAGATGTTGGCAAAGTTGAACCTTTGATTGTTGTATTAGATTTATGATCCATATATATTTTTGTTTGTAGTTTTTGCTGTTGTACTGCAGAAAGTAGAGTTGGCTTTATCTTGGCTTTAACTAAATTCTTTAGACTTCCTAAAAGCAGTTATCCCTTTAACTACTAGCCGATTTAGTTGCTGTTTGGATTGAATTCCTACATACCACAGCGGAGCAACAGCAGTATGAGGAGAATGTCAGGACTGCTGAGTAAAGAGGAGCCTTCATTCACCTGAAGGGACCCACAGTCATGTGAGCCAGGATGTTCAAAACTGAAGCAAGGTGGTTAACCTTCACGTGAAGCCAATAGAGCCTGTTTGTTTCTGAAGGAGGCTTGGGTGGTGTGGGCACTGATGAAGCCATTGGCAGTTCTCACACGTGGTTTTGCCAAAGACACTAAGGAGCCCAAGAGATTGGAATATGCTCCCTTTGTTGGGAAGAAGTATCTTAGAAGCAGAAAACAAAAGGGAGTGTGTCAGTCAGACCCATGGTATGAGAACTCCTGTGATTTTTTTTTTTCCCCCCAGGAGTCTAGGAGATTAAAAAGGTCTACTGTCATCTTTCAGTCCAACAACAGGACTAGATTGCAGTATGATGGGAAGGACAGAGTCAGAGGGTGTGGTTTCTAGTCATGGACACATAGTTTTATTAACTGCATCTATAACTTGGTGCATTCCTCTGGGCCTACACATTCAGATCCATCGCACAAGAGTTGAGTAACTTGAAAGCTAGTGATTCCCACTCTGCAGTGCCTCCATTTAAAACCTCAGTTCTCATAAATTGCTCATAGAATCTTCACTTTTTGTAATAGTTTAAAGTTGCTTGACAATCAGTCTCTATTTTGCTTTCCTTTTGCTTGTTGATGTCATCACATGCAAAAATAGAAAACTGGTACAAACTCAGTTCTCTGGTTCTATGTGCCAGAATATCTGATGAGCTCATTTATTGTTCTTTTCCTTTTGAAAACTGAATCTGACTTAAATAGTAATGACTAACTTTACTTAACCTTTGGGTCCAGCTGTGGTCTACATTTCTATTCCTTTGCTGTTGGTTTTCATTTTTCCCTATTTGATTGCTTTGTTTTTAGTTCCATATCCCCTCTCTGTATATAAATTAATATGAGGGGCATCTAAAACATCAGCAAAAGCAAATGGTAACTGGAGCCAGTTTAGCCAGCTGTTCTAAGATCAGTGCCCTTGGAAAACGTGTTGTCTTAGGAAGACATGAGTTCTATATGACTCTTTGCATCAGCAATTTTGCCACTTGACATCATTTAAAAAGCTTGTTGAAGATCTGATCCAATGCCCTTTTATTCTGACCGCAGGACACTCTTGTTGGTAGAATATGTGGGGTATAGTGAGGAATTCTGTTCATGGGATCTTTACGTCCCAGCCAGTGTGGAAGCAACTGGAGGATTCATAGGAATACATCTTGTCTCAAGGTTATGGATAGCTGCTGGGGATCTAACAGAAGCAGAGTGAATTAAATGAGATAGGAGAAAGAAAGTATTTCCAGTGGACACCCCTTTGGAGAATCAAGGCTAGCAGAGCCTGGAGCAGGGCTTCAGTGACCACTTACAGCTAGGCAGATAGTACTGTCCTTCCAGTGTTCTTCTCCACAGCAGCACAGTGTGCCTGATATCTGGTACCTGCAACTGGGAAGATACCATAGCTAAGGCACAGATGCTAAAGTCAGATGAACCTGGGCTTATGAGGAAGGCACTGCTTTGGCTGTGAGCCTTAACATCCAAGTCGGGGTACTCTGCCTTGGGAAAACTGAGGGAGTAGCTTGAAAGGACACCAAGTAATTCTTGGAACTGATCAGAGAGGCAAGCTGTATCCTGAGGCCTATCCATTGGAGAGATGGCTAGCAGTTATAAGTATTGCTGCTCTTCCAGAGGATCTGAGTTCATGTCCCAGCACTGTCAGGTGAAATATAACTGTTGCCTGTAACTCCAGTTCTAGGGGATCTGATGCTGTCTTCTACTCCACAAGCATTCACTGACATGTGCTGTACAAACACATAGATATTGCACCTACTTAAAGCAAGTAGATAAGCAGAAAATTGATCTTTATGCCTTGAAAACAGGAGAACCAGGGTAGCTCTGCTATGTAAGACAACAATTTCAAGGAAACATCCTTGAATGTTTTCTGTCTCTGTGAAATTTTATTCAAGATCCAGTTCCCTTACAGAAAATGATTGGTTTGGCCTTGGTCTCATTAAGTGTGATATGGTTAGAAGAGGGAATATAACATTTAGAAAACATAAAATTGTTTTATGTGAAGCAAACTTGGCAAGTGTTACCAAAAGAGGGAGTGAAGGTTCTTGGGCAGAGGGATAAGGAGTTGTGATATTTGTAAATAAATGAATGTCAGATACTTTATGCAATACTTTTAGTATCTCAGCTTTGTATCCCAAAATGAAAAGTCTAAGCCTGATAAAAAGATAATACCCATTTTATGGTTTTTCCCATTGGAAACAGTAAAAGACAAAGCCTGAAGAGCTGTTAAACACACCTTGAAAAGAGTAAGCAGTGACCCCACCTATTCATTTCATTGTTTAGGAGACTCATTAACTAAGAGGATAAGTGGCCGCATATCTCAATTTACCCTGCCCCAGGTCTTATCTTTATTCCTTTCAAATTACCATTGTCTTGGCTTTCTCACCTTTTAGCTGAAGAACCATTCTTCCTGAGGGAGTTGCAGTGCCTGAGGATGGCCTTGTGGGGCCTTTTCTTTGTCCACCACTGGGTAGAGCATCTTCTAGGAGCACAGAGAGCATTTGTAGAGAGGTCTCACTTACCCAGTAGTGCCATCTTTATGATGCCCTAGATTTTATAGGCATGAGGGAAATGATAGTGTGCTGAGGCATGCTGGGATAGGTAACAAGGCTCTGCCTGGTATGAGAGAAGTATTTTATACTGTCACTCTTCCAGATGTCAGCCACCTCGACACCACCATCCCTTACTTTTTAGAGCCTGAGCTACTGGCTGACAGTCAGTTGTAGCTAATTACAGATGGAAATATGTAAAGGGGGGCCAGGAGAGCGTTCATGCTTAGGGAGTCCATTGGTATTGAATTTTAAAGGGTACACTGAAAGTCTTTACTTAAAAAGTTCTATTTTTACCCACCCACCCAACTTTGTGTCCTAAAAACAAACTAACAAACAATAAAAACCTTCAGTACCAGTGTGTACATTCTTGAATGTGTGGTCTTCCATCAGAGCCTGATTGCTTTACCAGAAATTGCACTGTTAGAGGAAACTGACCCTTCCTTTCCTGGCAGCTAAAAGTTTCTAAATGCTCCCTGGCTAGGGGTGGGATTGTGTGGCCAGCTCCTTCTTTATGTTGGGATTTTGTCTGGTTTGGGCTTATACAGGCTTTGCCAATGCCACTGTCAGAGCACAGGTGATGAACATGTGGTATATTTACACCATGGATTATTATGTTTTAACAAAACCTTCGAGTACTTTTCTAATAAAAGTAGATTATTTAGTTTCTCCTGAAAGCTGAGCTTGATTGTCTAACCTTCCAACAGTTGCCATTCACATAAAAGCCTAGCAACATCACTGACCACATTCCTGTTAACTTTATTTATCACAAACTGACTGGACCTTATGGCCCATACCTCCATCCTGAGGGTTGGCTGTCACTTCCCATCCTTCCCCTTGTCTACTTCTGCTCACTAAAGGGAGTGTTGCTGTCTGTATAAAAGGCATAGTATCTCTTTTATGTGAGGTGGAGAATAATACAGGAAAAGAAGATTTCTATGCCTTGAGGTCTTTTGATACACAAGTTCCACTTCTTGGGGAAATTTCAAGTAGAGAGGTAAGTTCTTCCTGCCAGTGGAGAGTTGGTCACACAGACATCCCATGTTACACTCTGTACAACATAACACGAAATAAAAGTCATGAATATGAGAAGAGACATGTAGGGAAGAAGAGGGACTGACAGGAATGGGAGGGAAAGAAGAGGGACTGACAGGAATGGGAGGGAAAGAAGAGGGGGAAAGGCATAACTAAAATGTTGTATGCACACATATGAACTTGTCATTCTACTTGACATTTCTCTACAGCAAAAACACACAAGGCAGAAAAAGAAATTTAGACATAGCCTGTCAAGTCCATTGTAATGCCCAGACCTAGACTGAAGATTAGAAAATGGCCCACTGTAGTTCTATGACATGCAATATTCAGGAGGATAACTAGAATATAGGTATGGCTGGGGCCAGGGAAAGCCTGTTTAACCAAACTAGGGCATGCCAGTATGTTGACAAATGTTTTTGTTGTCGTGTATTTTTTCTTAACTTATTTTATCAGGTTTCTTATGCCTCTACCTTCCTTCACTCCAATCCTTTCCAAGGTCAGTAAGAGAAAAAGAAGGTTACTGTGGAGGGTGGGGGTAGTTCTCTTTAGCTACTCCCTGCTGGTGAGGGTCATTGGGTTCCTTGGGGAAAGTTATTGCAGAATGTATCTAGGTTCTTGTCAGATCGCAGCAACAGCAGTCATGAGCTACAGGGGGAGACCAGTAGCTGTCTTTTTTTCTCTTCTTGCACCACCCTACTCACCCACCCCACCCTTGTCCCTCTCTGGACTCTGGCATTTATAGAGTTCCCAGAATTAAACTATTTGCAGCTAGCAAAGATCATGTCCCTCTCAGAGGCAGCAGGAGGCAAATAGTCCGCTGCTGTGGACAATTTAAGCAGCCTCATACCCCACACCTGGGATTAAAACAAAAACATATTAACATAACTGAGTTTTTAAAGAAAGTAAAAACTCCTACTACACATTTCCTTGGATTTGGTTGTGATAAGTGAACATTTTTCACTGTTTTTGCTAGCAACTCTCACTGTGGCCTCAGTTTCCATGTTGTCTTAGCATCCTGCAGTTGGCATCTACCAAGCTGACTAACACTGCCAATGCTACTCATGGTCTCTCACAGATCTGCTTCAGAAGCATGGAGCAGGTACAGCTAATAAACATGGCTAATGGTGAGAAGCATCTGTGCTGCATTGGTTGATCATTTGATAGTCCTGAAAAGTGCTAAATGGAAAGCAACTCTGAAAGTCCACAGACAATTGACTAGCAGGGAAATTTGAGTATAATAATACATCTTCAGTGTTGTTCTTAGCAATCTAGCATTTTCCACAGACAGAAGCCAAAAGGCTAACTATATATTTAAAGACTGGCCCTGTGCTAGATGTGGGTGTTCTGTATGTAGCTTTGATTTTCCAATGCTGCTTGTTCCAATGGCTTGTTCCCAGTTTTGCACATTTGAGTGCATGCACACTGCTGTCTAGCATTTCAGATCTTTCTAAAATGGATTCACAAAAGCATCTAACCTCACCAACCCCTTTATGCCACCTGCCTTCCCTGTGAATTCAGTGTTTATAGCCTTTCACAGGCAAAGGCTTCAGAATTTGGCAGCAAGAAGCATGGTTCTGTCACGTTTACGACTTGGTTGACAGTAGCAGGTATTTAACTCTGCTGTGCATAACTGGCCTTGTCATTGTTACATGTGTCATGCCAGCTCACAGTTTATTTAAGAAATGGGCCCACACATTTGTATGCTCACAACCCACTTGGGGTTTGAGGTATTATCTCTTACATATGTTGTACCTGGCCATGGAAAGAAAGCTTTTTGTTCCCCCTCTAAGTCTGATGTTTAGCACTTCTTGACTGGCTAAAAATGAGTTTGAAGTAAATTCTTTTTCATCTCCTTCCAGCTATTAATTTTCAGTATTTAATTTGTGTTTGAAAAAGCAGTTAAAGTTGAAAGTTCCCAGTCAAGAGTGAGTAATTGGTGGGCTAGTGTAGAAGGTTAGGGCTCAGGATGGTTTTTAAGAGACTGTAAAGAGAGTGCCGAGACACTAATTGTTAGTGATAATGGCTTTTAAGAGAGCCAGAGAACATAACTGAAGCTTAATTTCTAAATCAGGATCATTTTTCAGTGGCCCTGCCTAGCACGTGGTGACCTCCAGGATGGCAGGTCTGACTCTGCCAGCAGGGCATGCATATTTTGGTGGCATATGTCAAGAAAACCAAAGAGGTAGCAGTGCAACAAAGAAGAAAGAGCAGCAGCAGGGGGAAACCTCCAGTGTGCCCTGCTAGGGTTTTTTTGCTGCAAGGTTTTGTTATTTTGTTAGAAGTCCAGATGTTTATTCATAAATGTTCTGCCTTTTAAAGACCGGATCTCAAAGTGTGTCTTCCCATGCTCAGGGTCTGCTGAGCAAGTAGTGATCAGTTCTGGGGACTGGAATGTGCAAATATGGAAAATAAATAAGATGTTAGCTTTTGCCAAAGGAGAGACATACATTATAGCTCATGGATATCTTTTAATTCTAATAATCCACTGCTCTCCTATATGTGATGTATTCCAAGAGATTTTATTATCTCTTTGTGTAAATGAAAGTAAAAAATGTTAATTATCTTGAACACAGTTGAGTATGATGTAAACTTTATTGCTATATGCATGGAGACAAGCGTTTTGATTGGTAAATAGCTGGTTCACTCACTGCAATCTAAGTTGGCATTCCACATCTAAGGAGGATCAACCCTAAAATGAGTTCTTCACAGTTCAACATTTGTTTGCTCAAGTGTTGGGTGTCAATTGTTTTGTTACTTTTGTTGCCACTGAGATCTATAAAATGATCCAGAAACTTTAATAGGAAATAGCTGTTGAGTAAATGGGTGAGTCCTGGCTAGTAGTGGCTGAACCCTAAACCAAGGGTGGATGTCATGAGGGATCTATGGAATGGGAAAAGAAGACCCTGTGAGGGAAATGGGAGCCAGACTGAGCTAAGGCTGGGCAGGGGAGCAGAAGCCAATGTGGTGGTGGAGAGACTTTAGGGTGTGTGCACGAGCGTGGACACTGGCTGGATGGGGCCAAGGGCAGGAGGAAGTGAGTCTAAGTCTGAATTCAGGGCCCTTGATGGGAAAATTGGAGTCTTTATTGATGGCAACTAAGAATATGAAGGTTCTTAGGCCTGAGAGGGAGAGGATTCAGTAAGTGAATCCACAAAGAACCATGAGAAAGAGGCAGAATGAGCTGGACTGTGAGGAAGCCCCTCCATAGCAAATGAACCTTGGAAATGATGGAATGTAGTGCTTTCACTGGACACAAGAAGGCACCTCGATTTGGGAAGCTTTCTGGAGAAAGAAGTGACAGTAACTAGTGACGAATGTAAAATAGGAGTGCACAGACATTTCTGTAAAGTATGAGAGTAAAGAACAGCAGTTCTTGGGCCAGTCTCCAACTAGTCCTTCTGTGAGGGCGACTGCAGGGAACTCATGGGAAGAGCTATGCTCATGCCTGACAGGGGAGTGGTGGTTTGCCAACCAGTAAAAAGAGATGGAAAAACATATTAGCTTTGAGACTAGATGCTCAAATTAGGTAACTTCCCGGTAACTTTGTAACAAATTCCAATTCGCCTAATCTGAATGGTGGCAGAGGTATTTTTTAATTTTTATTAATTACAGTTTATTCACTTTGTATCCCCCCTGTAGCTTCCTCCCTCCCAATTCCACCCTCTTTCTCCCTTCTCCACCCATGCCCCTCCCCCAGTCCACTGATAGGGGAGGTCTTCCTCTCCTTCCTTCTGATCCTAGTCTCTCAGGTCTCATCAGGAGTGGCTGCATTGTCTTCCTCTGTGGCCTGGTAAGGCTGCTCCCCCCTCAGGGCTGTGGAGTGGAAGATTGTCACTCTTCCTAGAGAGGTGGCAGGCAAATAGGTGGTATTTTAATGCACACTCCTTTGGCTTCTTGCTGCAAGACAATATCATGCCGAGCAGGCAAGCCCATTACATCAGGGAGCAGGGACAGTTTTCTCCCCTTCTGACATCAAGAGCACAGCCTAGCTTCCCTCTGCATCTGTAAGTGCTCTAAGGCTCCCAGAGCAGTGGCTTGGGCCTTGCACACACACCACAGACACACTGCTGAGGGGCTGAAGGGATTCTGGGCAGTGCAGAGCCTTGCCTTTGCTCCCTGGGCCTAGCACACTGTTGCTTGCTTCTTGTATAAGCAAATGAATGTGTGAAGAGAGAAACAAACTGAGGAGCTTGGTGATGTAGAATGTGTCTAAGCCTAAGCTCCAGCACTACCCTGTTGTCCTTTGGGGAATTCACTGCCAAGGGAACAGAAGTCATAACAAATAACAGGCAGGTGAGACATTACTGTTGCTAATAGCTGGGTATGCATCTGACAGTTGGCTTGTCCATGTGGGGCTTTGCTGAAGCACAGAGTTGGAGGCCTCACTGGGCTGGAATCTGCTAGTTTTCTTCATCTTTCCTTAAGACTACTGAGACCATAAAAATCAGAGGGAGCAGTGTTCATTCATACCAGGAGACTGAGAAGCTCAGGCACTCCACAGCCCACCTAACATTGCCCGAACTCTAATCAAGGAAGAAATGAAAGGGGGGAATGGAAGGACAGGCAAGAAGAAAGAATAATAGAGGCTGAAAGGTAAACTTTGTATGTAAGCGGGGATTTCAGGACTATGGAAATTTCCTTCAAGGTGGAAATGAAGAGAATAAAAGCAGTTATGGGAAGAAAAATAACCTATAAATTATCCTTAACTAACTTACTGAATAAATATAAATCATAGTTACATAAAAATATTCTTATTTCATTATGGCAACGTTAATAAATTTTAATTTTCAGGTGTACATGCTTAAAGACCTCAAGGCTCATAAGCTCACAATAATCAAAAAGCTAATTAATCACTTATGGGCAAATTTCCCAAGTAACTGTAGGAACAGTTACAATTAAGAAATAATGCCCTATCCACAAAGAATAAAAATACATGCCTAGACAGGAAACTTCATTATATGCCACAAAGAAAAATAAAAGGATTATTTCTTATTTCATCCAATGTTTCCAAATGTATTTTAGGGGAAGGGAAAAGAAAGTGAGGAGAGTGGTCATATGTGTTTTAGGATGTGTTCCATACCTGTGCTGCACCACCACCCTCTTGTCCTTTGGAGTATTCACTGCCACAGAAATTGAACTCCTAAATGATTGGCCAGTAAGGCGTGGTTGACTAAGGCAGAGAGTCATTTCAGAGGCCTATGTCCCTAAAGTTGCTTTATGTTTGACTGTGTTGGTCTTCTCAGACCATCGAGTGTTTGTGCATGTATATTAATTTTAACTGTATTTTTTCTAGATACTCAAGATGTAAAAATAAGATAAGCATGGTTGTCATTTCTTCAAGTTCTGATTGAGAGCTATGAATAAAATGGGGAGAGGTCAGGGCCAGAAATCACGCATGGGACTTGTGGCCAAGCATATATGTTCATCAATCAGATCCTTTTCACCTGTTGGTTCAACAAGTTTCAGAAGCTAGCCCTCAAATTCTGTCATAAGGGACAGTAAATGCAGCCTATTAACACTCTTTAGTTTTAAACTAAAGTAAAAAATGAAAGGTGGTGGAGGGATTGACTGCTTTTATAAATAAAAGGTCTGTGGACTTGGCTGGCTTATAATGCTGCTTGATCTAGTCCACACCACTAATTGGAAGCACAGTGGATGCTAGAACTTACTTCAGGTCCTTTCACTCCCAGGGTAGGTCTCTGACTATATTTTTGTGCTACCCTTATACTTTTGTAATCAATATCAGAGGAATTAAGAGACATGAAACAAAACACACCTCCTTCTTGGATTCCCAGTGGTCATTTGTGCTGCTTTTACCTCTTATGGCCTGCACATTCCACATTCCTGAAGGGAGGCAACTTTGTGCTTCTTCATGAAGATGCAGATGATTGCTTTGTGTCCACTGTGTCTTAGGCTGATGATGTTCATCCATTTCTTCATTTCTTCATCCATTCATTCTAAAGATATGACTTGGTATTTCCTGAGTTACAGATAGTGTGCTAAGGATTTGGGAAGCAGATGTAAAGAACACACAAATGCAGATAAAGATGGCCAAGCAAGAATCCTAGCAAATATGCTGTTTTATTTCTTTTTAATTTTTTTTTTTTTTTTTTTAAGGAATTAATACCTCCATTTGTTCATTCTTTTCAGGAGCAAATAAGAGTTCAAGATCTGCTAGCCAGTAGGGGGCATAGTAGTATATGCACAAAGTTGGACCTAAAAGTAGCCAAGAGGTAAGGAACTGCAGACAGTTGAGTGTGGCATAGGCTTTAAGTGGGATGATTCAAAAGCTGAGAGAAGGTAGCTGTGTCTGGCCATTAGTCCTGCTGGGGATCTCACAGGCTTGCCTCATCACCGCCCTCTAGCTTCATTCTCTAATTGTAGCTATGTAAATTGGGTTGCCAAGAGCAGGGGTTAGAGCCCCAGAAGTCAGAGATTTTGTGAATAATTCCTGGGAAAGGCTGGAGACTAGTAGGCTATTACTGTGGAGCTAGGCTCAAGAGACAGAGGGCAGAATGAAGTAGAACAAATTATTTACTTAGTAAGGGAGGGAGCAGAGTTCAGAAGTTCTGTGGCTAGGGTGGGCAGTGAAATTTTTAGCTAAGACTGGAACTTAGGAGAGGAGCAGAGCTTTTCCTTGTATTTGCATTTCTTACCTGGAGTGGTGCCTAACTCAGAGGAGGGATTCCATAAATAGCATTAAGTGATTATCAAGTATTATAAAACAAGCAGTTAATGGGAATCTATCCTAATCCAGAAGGCCATGGAAAAACATCTCATGAAGTGCCATTTAGCCAAGGGTTGAAAAATGATTTAGAATTAGCGAAGGAATATATAATATGTTCGCTTGTGACTGAAATGCTACCCGTGGTGATCCTGTTTTCTTGTTCTTGGTGCTCCCTCCCCCAACTTCTTCCTGGCTTTTCTTCTTGGCCTTCTGTTCCAGAAGCCTTCTGTATCTAGGGAGGCAGTGGGTTAAGATTGTCATAGTAACTACTGTTTATTACCCAGTTGTGTTTACCAGTCTCTTTTGCAGCCCTTAGGCCCAGAAAATGAACATTAATTTCTTTGGTTAAGTTGGTTTCTCATTCAGTACATGGGTCCTTGACAGAGACCTGTTGTGTTTCCAGAGGATAGAAAGCTTTATGTACTATCACACATTCTAAATGTTCAAAACAAATTGTTTTGTTTCTTTGTTTGTTTGTTTGTTTGTTTTAGATTAAAAAAATATTTACTATCTTGAGAGGTGACTTAGTGGTTAAGAGTTCTTGCTGCTCTTCAAGAGGTCCCAAGTCTGGTTCCCAATACTCACATAGCTCACAACCACCTATAATTCAAGTTCCAGAGATTCTGATGGCCTCTGCGATCTCCGCAGGTACTAGAAAAGCATATGGTTGCATATATATACATGTAGTTTAAACACTCATACACATAAAATAAAAAGTAAAAAAGCATTCACTAGTCAAGGTAAATGCACCCTTGCCTCCTTTCATGTGGTCATCTGCGTGTTCTCGTGGTACACAAGGGTTGAAAGTGACTATAGAAAAATATAAATACATAGGTAGAAAACAGAAATCAGTGTGCAAATGAGGATAATAAAAAAATAAAAGATAAAGGAACCCCTGTTCCCTCCAGGTCTTTCTATCTCCCTTACTTAAGATTCTTACTTAAGATTCCCTGCACTCCACCCAAGGTTTGGCTATGAGTCTCAGCATCTGCTTCAATACCCTGATGGGGAGAGTCTTTCAGAGGCCCCCTTTGGAAGGCTCCTGTTCTGTTCCCTATCTTCTCCTACTTCCAAAGTCTGTCCTGTTTGTTCTTCTGAATGAGGATTAAGCCTCTTCCCTAGGGTCCTCGTTGTTGTTTAACTTCTTTGGGACTGTAAATTTTAGTATATTTATCCTATATTAAGGAGACCATCAGAGCCAAATAATCTGGGCTCAAGGGGTCCTGCAGAGACTGATGAATCAACCAAGGACCATGCATGGAGAGGACCTAGATTCCCTGCTTGGATATAGCCCATGGGCAGCTTAGTCTCCATGTGGGTTCATTCCCTACTAAGCAGAGCAGGGGCTGCCTCTGACATGGACTCAATAGCTCTTTGATCACCTCCCCATGGCCAGGTGGCCTAACTAGGCAACAGAGAAAGAGGATCCAGACAGTCATGATGAGTCCTGATAGGCTAGGGTCAGATAGTAGGGAAGGAGGCCCTTCCCTATCAGTGGACTAGTGGACTAGGGGAGGGACATAGGGGAGGGGGGGTCCTGGGAGGAGATGAGGGAGGGGGCTATAGCTGGCATGCAAGTGAATAAATTGTAATAAATAACAATGATGATGATGTAAAAATAAGGGACAAAAGATAAAGGAACTTAGGAATATCCCATTTTATATTGTGGCTTTAAAAATATTTCTCTGTCTTACAAATTCAAAAACTATTCAGCCAACCTTTAAATGAAGCACAGGTAATCTTCCAGCTGTCCAGTGAAAATAAATCGAGGGGCATACAGTGAAATTCTCGTCAACAGTGCACGTTCTTTAATGAAAGGAAGTGCATGCTAGAGGGACAGTTTTCAAAAACAAGACAAGTGTTGCTCCTCTCAGGTGTAGGTCGCTGAGTCCCATACTGTAATTGTAACTGGGGGTTGCATAGGTGTATCTGTTGTTAAGAGGCTTGGTGACATTGAAAACTAATCATACATGAAATTTTAATCTAATTGTGTTAAAGTATGAATTTTAAATTTGGAAATTCTGGGCTTAGAGATTTCCCTCTCCATTTGGATAAAACTGTTCTCGCTGAAACACAAAGTAAAGTCGTTTTCAGTTTACAGTGTCACTTTGCTGTGAGCAGCTCTACTTGATACCAACTCTAGTTCTTTCCAGTTGTTCCAGTATATGCTAGTATCAGCATGTGGAGATAGTCTCCAGCAGCACCTTGCTGATCACTCTTCGGGTCCCTGTATTGTAATGTATGCGGGAATGAAATCATGGCAGACTCTAAAACTTAAGGAAGTATATTTACCTGGCAGTAGTAATAATAGTAGCTTTTGTGGTTACTGCACATAAGTGGTGCTACTCAGGATGCCGGTGAGAGACAATAGGAAAGAGTGGCACTGAGGGGGCCAGGTGAAGCCTACTCAGGAATTCCTCATGGAGTGAAAGCCCCATGTGCAAAGAAAGCTGTGTGGCCCAACCCAGACAGTGGCATGGTATGGGCATTGCTTGGGAGAGTGCCAGTGTTATTTGGTCGTGTCTGTGTTTTTTACATTCATAATTTTGTGAATTTATTCAAATTTTACACACCTGTGGGATTTTGAATGCAATGTGTAACTTGGCACACCATTTTGAAATAAAAAATGGTGACAATATCAGTACAGTGGATTTGTATTCAGTAGCTCGAGTGGTATTAATTACATTTGGCACAGCATTCAACTTGGAGATGCACAGCCTTATGTATGTAATTTAGTTTGCTGTCTGAGTTAGTCTGGGTAATTAAGCAGGAGCTGCTGTGGCAGGAAACAAACAAACTCCTCAGAATCCCAGTCACTTAGCACAACAAACACATATGTCCTGCTCCTGAAAATGCTAGATGAG
The DNA here is from genome assembly GCF_907164565.1 of Psammomys obesus. Taxonomy (NCBI): domain Eukaryota; kingdom Metazoa; phylum Chordata; class Mammalia; order Rodentia; family Muridae; genus Psammomys; species Psammomys obesus. Next base: position 2,235,559 of record NW_026596162.1, read on the forward strand.
TCAGCAGGGACCAGTGAGCAACTCAGCAGCCTGTTCCACAGTGTAACCGTGCCAGCCGTCAGCTCCTAGGTCAGGGAAGAAGCACTTCAGTGGCATAGAAGATCCTCACAGCAGAAGTGACACATGTCCCTTCCCACCTGTTTCATGGGATAGAACTGCTAACATGGTTCTAGAAGAATCTGGGAATGTCGCACCATGAACTTTGGCTGAAGAAAATGTTCTGTGCTTTGCCATCCTGATAGGGGCTGACAAACGAGATTCAGTAGTGTGGATACGTTATAACCTTTCGATGTAATCTAGTTAACAAGGATAGTTGACATAACCACATCAGCCAAGTGGTGTGATAGAAGCCTTAAGTGACTAGACACCTGACTGTGGTGCTGTTATATGTTCACGAAATTTGTATTCGCCACTTGAATTTTTTTCACCTATTTTTCTCTTTATTTTTAAGGTAGATCAGATCTTAGAGAGCTTTAACTCCAGAATTTAAATCTATTTCTTGTATTCAAGTTCTGATTATAGGTACAGTATTATGTCACAGTTGTATAATTGAGAAAGAACCTGTTAGAGCACTGTATGTGTATAGAATACAACTTCACATTTTTAAATTAGCCATTAATATAATTTTTATTTAGGAATAATATATGTATTTTTCTGTCCATTAAATCTAAAACAGATTATTTGCCTTCTTCAGTATACAAGATTTTGCAAGAAGGTTGAAGTATAAGTATGAGCAGATTTGGTCGAATTACATTCTGGAGAAGCTAGAATTGTGGACATAGAGACAGGCCCATGCTTATTGAGATGCCATGATGCTGTTCTTCATGAGGGTGGATGGAGTGTGAGTCTCCAAACTTGGCATAAGCAAGGAAGTAGGAAGGATTGTCTGAGCTAAATCTATAAAAATGAGTCAGTCTGAGGGGAAACAGAGTCCTGTTAAGAGTGTGATATCTGGGGAAAGGCATCTGGTATTTGCAAGGACATGGAGATTCTTAGGGGTTTCCTTAGTCATTTGCTCTCTAGCTTTTCAAAATGGAGACTATTCATTATGAGCATCTTCAAGTCTGTAGTTTGTTCATCTAGTGGCTAAAGGGGAGCACAAGCTAGGATACTGGCCTGAAACCATTGCAGTCTCTGGTGGGCATACAGATAGGGTTGATTCTGACTCGATGTTTGGAGAAAATTGTCACTCTCAAGTTTCAGTCTTTCGTAACTCGTGGTGACTGGTTGTGTTGCAACCAAATTTTGCATTTGGTAGAAACAGTAACTTGATAGGATTTGATGTATATACTCAAAGGAGTTTAAAATATATGAGTCTGTGGTGCTCAAGGAGGAAGTTAAAGCTGGGCGATCCTGAAACTGTTCTACCTACAGTAGTATTTTACGTGATTACAAAGAAGGAATATGGTGGAAAATATAGAAAATAGAAATGGTTGTCTGAGGAAGGTCCATACTCAAGAAAGACACAGAAATAAATATATTAATGCATACGACTATAATGGAGTCCATCAAGAATCCCTAATTTTCAGTATAATGTATTAAAATATAGTATTTCTACTAATAGTAATTTAAATGTTGTTTCCTTCAGGTAAGATATATAATTTTTTAACTACTTGATCATTTTAATACTCATATTCACAACTCATAATCTTTAATAAAAACATCTTAATTTTTTTTACTATTACTAAAAAAATTATTTCCTAATAATATGTAAGGGTTTTTGAAGTAATCAGGAGTTGTGTAGCAGATTTACCATCAGCACTTGCAGTTTTTCTCAATGTTGAGAAGATTTTCGAAGTAGTAATACTTCGATGTAATACTTGCATTGTTTTTAGGGGACTGTTTTTATACCAAAGCAGAATGTCTATTTTATGGTAAATTTTTACATATAAAATGTAATGCCTGAGATTATATTGTACATATCAAAAATCATGGGAAAAATCTATCCAAAGCTATGAATAGATGGTAACTAGGCTCTTGCCTTGAATAAATTAAACTTTGCTATAGTGTGTTGTATTATTTACTTTTCTTAAGAGAGTGTCAGTATACCTGACCAAATCACATTAAGGGAACAAGGATTTATTTTGGTTTACTGTTTAAGAGAGTACGGAAAGCAAGAGTGGAGCCAGGGATTTTCACAGCTGGGCACCCAGAACAAGAAGCAGAGGACCGGGCATACTGGTGTTCCAGTTTTCTCTTTTCAGTCAGTCTAGGCGCCAGTCCATGTGATATGGCTGTTTATATTCAGGGTGGGTCTTCCTTCTTTGGTTAAACCTTCCTGGAAATAATCTCAGACATGCTCAGAGTTATGACTTCTAAGTTATTCCAAATCTGGTCAGGGTGACAATGAAGATTATCCCTCACGCAAGTCCATATTGAGTGCAGGAGCTATACCTTGTCTCAGCAAAGCCAAATGAATGATGCTGTCAGTGTCAGAGGCAGTGAACTTCCTGAAGCTCAAGGAGTTGGTTTGTATTTGACAACTAGTGGCTCTTATTAGCATGTAAAGTAATCCTAAAAAATGGAAGCCATGCAGCACTCAAATTTGATGGTGCCAAGGAGTAAATAAGAGTTGAGAACATGAAATGCTAAATGTAGACAACTCTTTCAAGAAAAGCTTGTCTGGAAGGGAAAAAGGGAAGTGTGCCACCTGCTTGAAGATTACAAAGGGTTGTCACCATTGGAGAGCCTTCCTCCCTCAATGCATTTACTTAATATGTATGAATGTTTTGTCTGCATGTGTGTCTGTGTACCATATGAGTGCCTGGTGCTTGCAAAGTCCAGAAAAGAAGGCATGAGATGTCCTAGGACTGGAATTATAGGTATTAACAAGCACAGGTGATGGGACTTGAACATGGCTCTTTTGGAAGAGCAACTGTTGTTCTTTACTTTTGAGCCATCTTTCTAGCTCATAATTAGAGATCTTTAAACACATACATTATTTTAAGGAGGTCCTTGATGTTTTGGAAGAGTGAGTGGGAAGATGGTAAGAGTCAGAAGTTGGGGAGAACCAGGATGAAACAGTATCTTCTGGACATGATAAAACTGCTATACTCATGAACTCATGAGTATATGCACATAAGATCAGGCCAGTCAACTTTGCAGCTTAGAATGAAGTGGGGTGTGTGGGTTTCAACCCCTAGTGGAGAAGTTATTGACAGTTGTTGTCTTCTGGAAAAGGAAGAGTCAATTTTCTTTAATCTGTGGCTTTTGGTTGGTTGACCACGCTTTATTGGATGGCCCATACCCATGAGTGAATGCGCAGCACAAATTGGACTCAGAGTGTTATTGGGGGTTGGGAGATGACACTAAATTGTGTCATCTGGGGGTGATCTGGGAAGAGTTGGAGGAGGGGTGGAGTATGAATTTGTCAAAATACATTTAAACATATATGAAATTCTCAAAGAATTCATCTAAATATTGTGGTGGTTTGAATGAAATGTCCCTCATAAGTCTCAGGCATTTGAATACTTGGTCCTCAGTTAGTTGCTGTTTTGGGAGGATTCAGATGCTATGCTTTGTTAGAGGATATGTGTTACTGGGTGTGGGCTTAAGATTACAAAACCTCTTGCCATCTCCAGTGTAATCTCTGCTTCCTGTTTGTGGGACAGGGTGAGACCTCCCTGTTACTCTGGACTGCCTGTTGCCAGTGCACCTCGTCATGATGCAGATGGAATCCTATTGGTCTGGAATCCCCAAATAAACTCTTATTCCTTTTATTTTAAATTTAAATTTTATTTTTATATTAATCACAGCTTGTTTCCTTTGTAGCCCAGCTGTAGCCCCTCCCTCATTCCCTCCCTATCCCACCCTCCCTCCCTCATCTCCTCTCTGCCCCTTTCCAAGTCCACTGCTAGGGGAGGTCCTCCTCCCCTTCCATCTGACCCTAGCTTATCAAGTATCTCCAGGACTGGCTACATGTCCTCCTCTGTGGCCTAGCAAGACTGTTCCTCCTTCTGGGTGGGGCGGGGAGGAGCTAGTCGTTGAGTTCATGTCAGAAATATAAACTCTTCTTTCTATATGTTGCTTTTATCATGGTGTTTTACAACTAAGTAAATAAGAATTTGGTGCCAGAAAGTGGGCTGTTGCCATGACAGACCTAACCACAGGGGTTTTGTTTTTTGTTTTGTTTTCTTTTGTTTTTGTTTTTAGAAAGATGTAGAAGACTTTGGGACTAGAAAAACAGTTTAGTACTGTAAGCAGAGCTTAATGAATAATACTAATACTGTTAATCAGAACATTTGAAATAAGATCACTATGACAAAGTTGAAGCAAGCTTTAATTAAACACTGGCCAAGAGGACGGGTGTTGGCCAAGACCACTCCAGAGTTCCCAGGAAAATGGCCATGAGTCACATTTTGCAGGGGCTTTAAAAAGCAAAACCCACAATTGACTGCATCAGGCCCAGTCAGGGGCAAGTATACATCTTGACAGATTTTCTGTCCACATGTGATCAAGCACACCTGGTGCAGATGGGTCAAGCATACTTGTTTAGGGGTTGAACACATAGACAATAGCCTCCAGCATTTAACTTTGGTTCTCACAGTAGGAACCTGGAAGGCAGTAGTGCTGTGAGATATGCGGGACTATGGAGGCTCAGGAGGCATCCAAAGGAAGCAAGGGCTTTAACAGCAGCTGGGCTTGGAGCCATTTATATGATGTTTTGGCAAAGATCGTGGCTGCTTTCTGCCCTTGTCCTAAGAATTTACCTGAGGCTAATTCAGAAAGTATTGATCTACTTTCTTTGGTGCAGGTGATTTCAAGACAGCCTGATATTGACTCTGTTACATGCTTAGGAATTGCTCTTATGTAGTCTACAATGAAAAATAGTAAATGTTGTGGAAAGAAATACTAAGTGTACACTTTGGAAGGAAAAAAAAAAAGCAAGGCTTGTGCTGAAAGAGATAATGAAATTAAGGAGTGTTCTGATACATTGGATTAAAGGGAGGAGTGTCCTCAGCATGGGACCCTGGGCAGCTAAGCTTCCAGATGGTGAAAGAAAAAGGTCTAACGAATTTTCTGCTCCTCAAAATCAACAAGTCAAATCTATCACTAATGTAATTTAAGGGGCCCAGGGTTCATCTCAATTGGTAGCTATACCTGGCAGTGTCTGCCATATGTCGCTACCCTTATAGTCATGAAAAATGTACTAGTAAAGTGGTTGCAGAATATTCTTTCACAGTTAAGGGGAGCTGCTAAGACCAGGCATCTGTCAGGGGAAACTCTGCATGGAGGCTCTGAGCGGCCTTTGAGGGAAGCTGTGAAAGTGAAGTCTGAATTTCATTGTTGGAGATGCCAGAGCCATGTGATGTGTGCCAAAGCTATACATGGGGAGTAGAACCAGCCAGAGAGCAGGTGATATCCCTCAAGCGGCAAACACAGAAGAGCCATCTAAGCCCTTTGACATAAAAAATGGGCCTAGAAGATTTGAAGTTTGCACTGCTGGGTTTTGGTCTTTTTTTTAATCCAGTGTTTTCTCACTATTTCTGGATTCCTCCCTTTTGGAATGGTAATGTATATTCAGTACCATTAGGTCAAAAGTTTGTAATTTGCTTATTTAGTTTACAGGGGTTACCGTTGGTACTTCCTTGAGTCTTAGGAGAGACTTTCAATAGGTATTGAGACTGAAAGACCATGAGAATTTCTCTCACTGGATTAAATGTATTTTGCATTGTGATATGGCCATGAGCCTATGGGTCCAGGGAGTAGAGTTTCATTGTTTGAATGAAAATGCCTTCCATAGGTTCATTGTTTGAATACTTGCTCCTTCCTGGTAGAACTGCTTGGGAAGGATTAGGAGGAGGTGTGTTACTGGGGTTACAACTTAAGGTTTCAAAAGCCTCATACCAGTTCCAGCGCCTCCCGCCTGTGGTTGGAGACAAAAGCTCTCAGCTTCTCCATGTGATTGCTCTGCCATCATGGACTCTTAATGGCCTCAAACCAAAAGCCCACTAAATGTTTTTCTAACAAGTTGCCTTGGTCATAGTTTCTTATCACAGCAATAGAAAAGTCACTAAATGCAAATACTATATTTTTTAAAAGGTCATGATTTTAATAGCGAAAAACTGAGTTAGCCTGGTTATGGAATGGAAGGAATGCTGTTAATTTCTTCAGTCATAATTCCCAACAAAGCTAGGAGAGAAGATATTCTAAGCAAAGAGCAGTTCTGTATTTCAAGAATTATTTTTGTTTTCTCAATAGTAAGTCTCTGAATCCAGTATTCTATACAATAGTAGTATGTGACAGTAAATAACCTTGTCTTATATTATCAGATTTTATTGTCTGGTTGCAATGCCAATGTAGTCCTCACTCCACTGTATAATATTGGATGGATCCAGACATAGTCTTTTTTTTTATAATTTATTTATTTTTACGTGCATTGGTGTTTTGCCTGCATATATGTCAGTGTGATGGTGTCAGATTCCCTGGAACTGGGGTTGCAGACAGTTGTGAGCTGCCATGAGGGTGCTGGGAAATGAACCTAGATCTTCTAGAAGAGTAGCCAGTGCTCTTAACCGCTAAGCCATTTCTGCAGTCTCCGCCTACCCCTACCTCTTACAGTCTTAATGCTGAACTGTGTTGAAAGGTGGATGACAGGGTTCTTCCTGGTGTTGCTTTGAGAAGACAAATGGAGTGACTGGTGATTCTGTTCAAGATTAGTTCTGCCTATGAATGACCTTTGGTAACTTTCTTAAAATTGCTGTTCAGTTCTGACCTGGACCCCACAGTGCCAGGCTAGTAGCAGATTTTGAGAAAGTTGACCCCAAGTACTACTTGTGACCCCAATCACTACTATGTCAAAGACTCCTACTTGTCCCTAAGGTAGGCCAAACCAGAGCATTATAAATCTAGTTCAAAGATATCTTGCTAGGTTGATTTCTTAAAGAATTTTTAAAAATCTATTTTGAGAGGGGAGTGTGTGTGTGTGTGTCTGTGTTTATCTGTCTGTCTATGTCTGTGTGTCTGTAAAGATGTTACCAGATAACTTGCAGGAGTTAATTCCATCCTTTCTCTATATTTGTGGGTTACAGGGACCCAATTCATATTATCAAACCTAGCCTTTAGCATCTTGCTTGACCCTGAGAGTGTGTGCTTGTATGTTTAAGTTATGAGTGTAGATCACATCTATAATCTCACCACTGGGAATGCTGAGGCAAGAGGCTTAAGAGGAGTTTGTAGCTAACAGGGGCTATATATTGCTCTGTAGGGCAGCCTGCACTACTGAGTTAGACCCTTTCTCAAAATGGGGAACAAACAAACTCAATAACAGGAACTTTAGGACCAGGAAAGCTAAAAGCATTTCATTCTAATGGTCACACCTTGTTGGCACAGTTCTTTTATTTGGCAGGGTATAAAGGACGTGACCTGTCTCACCCCATATCCCTTTGCAGGGTATGTTTCTAAAATTCTCCTCAAGAAAAATGTGAAACATTCCCCAAAATGCAGAAAATAATGCTATGCACGCTCAGTTGACATTACCAGCTTCTGGTAATATGTTACAGGTAAAACTGCAGCCACCTGCATTCCTCTCCTTTTTCTGGCAGCAATGTGTGAAAGTTCTATTTATCTGCCTCCTTGCTAACATTTTTCATTGTCACACTGAAGTTTTTGCCAATCCTGTTGAGTGAAAAAATGATGGAGCTCTATTTTTCAAATTACCTGTGGAGTTTCTGAGAGTAGATAACACATAAAAGTAAGTTTTCAAAGAAACGCAGCCCCCCAAGGAAGTAAAATATTGATTTAAAATCATGATAAATTTATTACAATAGAAGATGAGAGAATATCAACATGTGCGTATGTTAGTGAATTGGCATATTTGGACATCCTGTTGGATTTTGATTGGTCCCTGAATGATGGATTCGGCTATTACCTTCAGAGGAATCAGGGTCAGTTTCTTTGACAAATGTAATTTAACATGAAGCATCAGTCCTGTTCTGTCTCTCTCTGGGTGAAGCCAGTGCTACTGATGGACCCTGGTGCTTGGAAGCTTTTGAATACTTCAGGAGTTCTGGGAAGTCTCTCCTGTTCCGGTGTAACAGTTCTATTTTTTTTTCTGTTTCACCTGATTTCCTTTGTGCTTTTCAAGATGCTAATTTCTAAGATGACCAAATCCTAAAGGCCGGAAGAAGCTCCAGTGGTTCCTTTTGTGCTTTTCTTTTATCTCAGGTTGGGTTTGAGTGACAGCATGCAGTGAGAAGTTCTGTTTACACTGGCATGTGGCAACCTTTGGTATCTGGAGTAACAGCTGGTGGTTGACACTGATGCAAGAAGCATGTCAGTGCATGGTAGTGGCCTCGCCTACCAAATCAAAACCAAACAGAAATTGGATATTCAAATAAGCCTATGATCTTATTATTGGAGAAGCAGAGAATCTGTATCCTCTATGGTACCCTAGTGTTGCTCATGCCGTGCTTCCCTAAGTAGTGCACAATGAATTGCTGTCGAGCGAAAGCACACCAGAGTTCCTTTAATCTTCACCCTGAAACAGAAAGCCACTGCCAGAACAAAGAATTAGAAAGTTTGAAAAGCATTTTTGGCTATTCTGACCAAGACCAGAGAGTTCTAGGTAAGCCAAGGAACTAACTAAATTCTAATATAGCTAAGACTGGTTGTCAATCTCCATTATAGAAACTTCTAGAAATCATGATTCAACAGCCCCTCTGGGTAGCCTGTTTCATTGCATTGCTCTTTATAGACTTTTGGGGATTTCATTTCTTACATTTTATCCAAATGCTTGCTTAATGCACCTTTATGTTTATGTTATAGTCATCTTTTTCATAACTATTTATAAGTAGCTGTGTTTCTTTAACTCTCCTCCAGAAACTAAGTAAAAAGTTTATACTGAGTTACCAAACTTATTTGTAAAGGATAAAATGACATTGGTTTTAAGAATGTGCAACCATTCCAAGGCCATGCCACCCTTCAGTGACTTTAGATTCCCCATTCACCAGAATCTGAAGCCTGATGATTGTCAGGATAAGTTAGGCCATCGCTGCAGGAATACCTTAACTCTCAAATTCACTGAATGTTTACCTTCCATTCAGACTATTGTGGAGTGTCTCATCATGGTCAAAACATCTGGAACATGTGACCACCAAATCCCTACAGCAAGGGATGAGACAACTGGAGGGTCTCCAGGAACAGACCTGTGTTTGCTTAGAGATCTGTAACAAACAAGCAGTGTGTGGGCTCAATATTTGCAAAGGTGACTGTGAGCCGTAGCTTCCTTTGTATCTGGGAAAGAGAATGAAGCAAGGCATGCCTTTCAAGTAGCATTTACTCTAAGTGTTGGTGTTAGTGTCACTTGACCATGTTATTTGGTGAAAGCGACAATTGGTGTTGAGTTCCACGGGCTTCGTTTTACCAATTTGGTCTTCCTGATTAACACATATTATTATAGAAGTTCTATGTACTCACACTGGCGGAAGTGTGTTTTTGGCTTTGCCAACTGATATCTTATTTTTATCCAATTCTATTCCAATGTCCTTCTAAGTTCCCCTCCATCTGTTTTTCTTCTTATATTCAATATCCATGGCTAAAAGATATGTTGGACTTTGGAAGACTGACTTGATGAAATGGTTGAAATTTTAAGATTTAACACTGGAAGACAGAGGAATAGTCAGAAAATTAGGACCTATTAACTCACAGTAGTCTACTTTTCCTTCGTCTTTACTCAGTTTAGCATGTGTTGCTCTAATTAGGAACATTGCTTGTTACCCGGAAGTATGACAGGGAAAGGTGGAGGACAGAGAGAGCACGAAAGAACTTGGTGAGGCCTTTTGGGGTGGAGCAGAAGAAAATGGAGAGTGCAGCTGCTTGCAGTGGAGAGCTACTTTGTGTTTGGAGCCTATGAAGCGGCACTACATGCAATTCTTTAATCCACGTGGACACCCACCTCCTGCTCCTCTGATGGCCCTTTGACCTGCATTGCTGACCTTCCTTTAGAATTTCCCAAGTGTGGTCATTTTTTTCTCCTTCCTTTGTGGGGCAGTTACTCAGGAGGTAGAAGAAGGCAGTCAGTTAATGAGTCCTCAAAGGAGGACATTTGGCAGAGAACACTGAATGTCTAGCTTTTACTCATCTACTGTGGAGCTGGGAATGGGTAACACTGTCCTGCAGTTGGCTGCTGTAGTTTAGGCCTGGAATGTCCCACAAGGCATAGATTAAAGGCTTCCCCCCCAGGGTTGCCTCTTGGAATATGGCAGTGCTTTGAGGCAGCGGCGACCTGCAGGTGGTCATTGAGAGTATTTCCCTGAAGGGGTTGTGGGATTCCTGCCTCTCTTTTTTGTTTCTCAGACTAGAGGAAGTGGTTTTATACTCCTGCGCTCTCAGAGGCACTTATGATAACAGACTTAAACCTATGAAACTGTGAGCCAAAGTAAATCTTTTCATATATGTTATGTGGGCTGTTTTGTTGTGCTGATGGAAACCAAACATATCCCCAGTATCTGTTTCCTAGACTAGACTGTGGTACTTCTAGTGATGATAGCAAGTGTGCTACTTAAAACTCTTTTCTATAATCCTGCCATTGAAACCACAGTGGTGCCCACAAAAGGCCGTGTTGTGATGGGCCTCCCAGGAAATAGTGCACAAAGGGAGACCACTTGAGAGAGCAAGTCCAAAAGAAGATATGTTTGTGTAGAAGAGAGGCATCAGGAGGGCACTGAGCTCCAAACACTGCAGACTTGTGGTTGGGGCCCGTTTCCTGGAAAGTGCAGAGTTCTAGGTTCTCTTGAACTGCATATAAGATGCTGTGTGAGCATGAGAAGAGTTATGAATGTGTGGTCTGAACTCTGTGCTCACAGAGAAACCAGGTTTTAAAAAGAATGCGGCCATCGCTAATTGATGTGCTCCAAGCTTCCCAGAATAGCTTCTAAAGTTCTTGCTTTTTCTAGGTTCTATCCTGGGCCTTTTTCCTTTAATAACTTATAATCATTCTCAATTTACAAATGGGGATGTTCACTCCAAGAGAGATTGAGAAGGTTGTCTAGGTGCCCAGCTAGTGAGTAGTAGACCCCTAGGACTAGTCTGCCTCTAGGTTAGTTTTGTTAGCTCACCTACTCTCTAGGTAGATTAGCAGTATGTGGTTATGCTAGTGTTTACATAAGCCGAGAGGAAGGGAAAGCCAACGACTTACTAGAACCCACTTTCCCTGAGGCACAAAGCAGGTCTGGCCAAGTGGGAACAGTTTTCTGCCCTGGCCCCTATATCCTTCCACTCCTCACAAGCAGATGCTGCCATGTGTGAACTTTCTACCTCTGTGGATCAGAGCAAAGTTGGGATTCCACTTTTCCTTTGGACATGCCCTACTGGGGAAATTCTAGAAGATAAAAGGTGCTAACACATGGTCTATGCCTACCCACAAATAGAACCTGTGCTCAGACTCAACATTCTTCTCAGTCCAGCTCTGAGAGCCCAGAAATGTCCAGGAAAGGAAAGAACCCAGGTTGGTAGGATTTATACTGGGGAAAAGTCATGGAATTATTTTCCTTCAAGAAGCTAATCAACACTATTTTTTAGATGTGATGGCACCTGCCTGTACTCCCAGCATTCAGGAGGCAGAGACAGGCAGATCTCTCAAAGTTTGAGGCCAGCCTGATCTACATAGTGAAGTCTAGGCCAACCAGAGTTATAGAGTGAGACCCTGTCTCACAAATATGTATATGTATTAATAATATATTTTGGTAAGAAAGGAGGAAAGAGTAGTTGGGGTTGATTTGAGTGGTGTGTCGTGGGAAATGGGAAAAGAGGGTACAGCCCTTACGGTGTACGCCTTCAGTTCTAGCACTTGGGAGGCAGAGACATATGGATCTCTGTCAGTTTGAGGCCAGCCTGGCCTACAAAGTGAGCACTAGGACAGTCAGGACTACACAGTGAGACCCTGTCTTAAAGAATAAAGGAAAGAAAGAAAGGGGGAAAAAGAACAAGAAGGGAAGAAGATGACTGAATCGTGACACAGGACCTCTGCAGATAAATTTCCCATGTTCAGGGGAGAGTGGCAACTCTCAGCCTTTCATTAGAACATTTTCATTAGACCCTGAGGGTTATGATGGGCAAAATTCTTTATAGCTGTGGAGATTTTACACTTCCTTTGGGGCAGAGATTGTAGATGTGTTGTGCAGTTGTAAGAACAGCCACAGAAAATAAATTTCCCCAGTTTCTCCATGGTAATAATTGGAAAGGAAGCTCCCATGCCTCACCAAGTTGACTTTGATAGAATTCATTAATCTACCAAGGATCCCAACTTGCGCTTAATGTCATTTGTGTGTGTGTTTAGTTCTAATGATTTTCAAATGCAAAGCCATTCTGTCACCACCAGAATCCTTCTTCTTGCCTTTCAAAACCACAGTCACCTTGCTTCCCAGCAGCTCTTCCTAACCCTAACCCAACCAATATCTCAGTTTCTAAAATTCTTATTTTCCTGATTCATGAGGTCCCTTTAGTTACATTTTTTTTTATATATTTTTTCTGTTTTTAAAATTTCAGTTTATTTACTTTACATCCCAAGGGTGCCCCCTCCCTCCTTTCCTCCCAGTCTTCCCTTCCCCCTTTCTATCCTTCCCCCCTTTCCTCTCCCTTTCTCCCAGAGAATGGGAGGCCCCTCCCTCTGTGCCACTTCTCCCCAGCATATCAAGTCCCATCAAGACTGAGCATATCCGCATGCCCTGAGGCAGTGCTACCAGGGGCAAGTAGTCCAAAAGCAGGCCATAGAGTCCATGTTGAAAAGAGCCCTGCCCCTCTCCACTGGCCAGGCAACCCATACTAAGGAAGACCAAGCTACCCATTGGCCACATATGTACAGGGGCCATTTATCCAGACCAGACATGCTCCTTAGTTGATGTCTCAATCTCTGTAAGACTGCCTGGGTCTGGCTTAGTTCTCTCTGTTGGTCTTCTTGTGAGCTTCCTGTCCTCTCCAGGTCTTTTGGTTATGCATGCTTGAAATCCCAGCACTTGGGAAGGCAACTGCAGGCAGATCACTATGAGTTTGAAACCGGCCTGGTTTATAAAGCGAGTCCAGGACAGCCAAGGCTACATGGAGAAACCCTGCCTCAAACCTTCCCCAGCCGTGCCCCCCCCCAAAAAAAAAACAGATTTCTAAAATTTTATTATTTATACTGGCACAAAAATGCAATCATATAGGATGTAGCCTTTAGGGGTTAGCTTTTCTCATTCAGTATAATTTCTTGAAGAGTCATGGGGGCTGATTTATCTGCTATTCATCCTTTCTTGTACAGTATTAATCCATGATGTGTATGTATCACAGCTGTTCTGATCATGTGCTTATTACAGGACATCTGTTACCTGCTTGAGGCCCCTTGGTTCATGTATGGGTTGGCCTTGGAGTTAGTTACCTTTTTCTTGTTTTTTTTTTATACATAATATATTTTTATTTAATTTAATTACAATTTTTTTCACTTTGTATCCCAGCTGTAGCCCTCTCCCTCAGCCCCTCCCAATCCTGCCATCCCTCCTTTCCTCATCTCCTCTCATGCCCCTCCCCTAGTCCACTGATAGGGGAGGTCCTCCTCCCCTTCCATCTGACCCTAGCATATCAAATCTCATCAGGACTGTCTGCATTGTCTTCCTCTGTGGCCTGGTAAGGCTACCCCCTTCAGGGGAAGGTGATAAAAGAGCCAACCACTGAGTTCATGCCACAGACAGCCCTTGTTCCCCTTACTAGGGAACTGACTTAAAGGCAAATAGTGGGAACTAGAAAAGATTATCCTGAGTGAGGTATCCAAGAAGCAGAAAGACACACATGGTATATGCTCACTTATAAGTGGATATTAGACATATACTATAGGATAAACATACTAAAATCTGTACACCTAAAGAAGCTAAACAAGAAGGAAGACCCTGGGTAAGATGATAGATTCTCTTTCAGAAAGGCAAATGGGATAGACATCTGAAAAGGGAGAAAACAGAGAACAGGACAACAGCCTACTACAGAGGGACTCTGAAAGATTCCACTCAGCAGGGTATCGAGGCAGATGCTGAGACTTATAGCCAAATTTTGGGCAGAGTGCAGGAATTTTTTTTTTCTTTTGAGACTGCGTTTCCCTGTGTGTAGGGTTGGCTGTTTGTAGGGTTGAACTCACTTTGTAGAGCAGGCTGGCCTTGAACTCAAAGAGATCTACTTGTCTCTGCCTCTGCTTACCCAAGTGATGAGATTAAAGGTGTGTGCCACCATGCCCAGAGTACAGGGAATCTTAGGAAAGAAGGGGGAGATAGAAAGACCTGGAGAGGACAGGAGCTCCACAAGGAGAGGAATAGAACCAAAAAATCTGGGTAAAGGGGTCTTTTCTGAGACTGATACTCCAATCAAGGACCATGTATGGAAATAATCTAGAACCCCTGCACAGATATAGCCCATGGCAGCTCATTTTCCTTTTTCTTATTTTTATATCTAATATTTTAACTAGAAAGCATTGGTGAATATATGTGAACTGTTATTAGACAAAAGGTTGTTTGCTTATGCTACTGTTAGTTACTGTTGTTCTAGTCAAGGTCCCTGTATTTTCAGAAGTTGTTATGAATGCTTGCATACAGCTGGAAAGTTCTGCAGTCCCCATACTGATACTGGTCATGATCCCCCCTCCTCCCAGACCCTAGTCCCTTGTGCTTCACGAGGTTGTGCACTCTGCTGATGCAGACTACAAAGTAAACTTGCTTAGAGTTGATGAGCACAGCTGGAACCAAAGAGGAAAGGCTGAAAGTAAGGCACATTCATACAGTGGTCTTTAAGATATGTGGGCTAGAGAGTGTTGAGCTGTTTGGCTTTTGCTCAGAAATTTCGTGTTTTGATAATTAGCATGATTCCAATCAAAGAATTGTAGAGGTTTCTGGATTTCATGTTTGGGCTAACATGAAAGGACACCTTCTCTTTTGATGTAGATGCTTATGAAGCAGATGGTCTAACAAATATGTAACTCAGTAAATTTCCGAGTTCTGGAGCAAACCCAGGGAGGAAACAGTTTTCAAAAGATCCTCCTATTGATTTGTCTTCTGTCGGGAAAGGTCAACGAATATTTCTTCAGCAGCGAAGCAGCACAATTAATATCTGTCCAATAACATTCAGTGATACAATTGAGCACTTCCTGTATTGACAAGTGAGACTGATGCCTGGGGTGACAGCTGCAGCACATGGGGAGACTGAGCTCAAGATGGGCTTTGCTGTGCAGTTCCTCCCGGCACTCCTGGAAGGCAAGCCTTGTTTCTCACTTACTTTTCCGTTGAGAGTGGGTTGCAGTTTGATTTTTTTTAAGGTTTGTTTTTAAATGTCATCTTTTAATTATATTTTGGATAATGATGAAGAGATGTGCAATTTGATTATGAGAATAAATCTTAAAAGGCTCAGTGACTCCTTTATCTGCTGCTTAAAACAACTCCCACTAGTAAAGAGTGTTTCATTAATTGTCAGTGCTTGGGAATTATGGAATTAGAACAGCTGACATTCCTTTCATCATTCATAGACTTAAGTGGCAGTGGCATTACTTACTCTAAATTAAGTTCCTTTCGTGGATAAAAAAAAAAAATACAACACTGTCACAAGAAACAGAGCAGTGTTAACTTTTATTTTGTAAGGCTGTTTTTCTAGTGGAGAGATGAAAACAGCTATCATTCCTTTTCACATAAAGAGATAAGTGATCTAATTCAATCCTTTAGGGATTCTAGCCATGCTTTTAAAGTGGACATTGGTATGTTTTCGTGTCTTCCATGCCCATAAAAGTACAGTGCATTTTTCTTAATATGGACACAATGTGAATGTGTTACTTATGTGTGTGTGTAACATGCATGTATGTGGGTATTGATGCACCCACACATACTCGTTAGGGGGATGGATGAATAGATGATGGGTACTTTTAGTGTATATGTTCTGCATTTAGCCTACTGTGTTTTAAACCTGCCAGTGCATGGGCTTATCTTTGTTGGTCAGCAAAGGGCTGAATCCGGTGACTATCCTGTCAAGTGGAAGCTGATGCTTGTGTTAAGCGGCAGCAGAGCAATACGTGGCTTTTGTCTCTGTGAGACTGCATTCACCTTGTTTTCCAAGACAAGAGCTCCTAGAATCATGATGCTTTGATAATTTTTACTGAAGAGATTTCTGCAACCTCCTTCCATTTCTGCTCTCTTGTCTTGAAAGACTTGTTTATAATTTAGTGAACTCTCTGACTCCTGCTATGGTTCATGCCTGTAAACCCAACACTAGGAGGGCTGAGGCAGGATGGTTGCTGGGAATCAGACCTCAGCTTTGATTACATAGTTTCAGGATAGCCTATGCTCTCTTAGAACCAATGGGCTGGGTTCCAGCATAATGGGTTCAGTGTTTGCCTAGCATGCTTGGGGTTCTAGATTTAATTCCTAGAACCACATAAAACCAAGCATAATGACCCCATAGTCCCAGCACTGGCAAGCTAGAAACATGTGTATCAAAGGTTTTAAGGTCTTCCTTAGCTACACAGTTTGAGACCAGGATAGGTTACATGAAACTTATTTCAAAATAAAACAAGTCAGGAGGTAGCAAAACCCTGTACTCTTAGCATTCCATGGGGGAGGCAAGGCAAGGGTTTAATGCAAACTGGGCCTACTTAGTTAGACCCTGGCTACAAACAAACATATAAACAAACAAGTAGCAAATAAATCACAATTTCTATATAAAATAGGAAATATTTTTAGTATTAAACTATGCAGCAGTTAAACAAAGCTTTTAAATTATTAAGAAGGCTGATTTGCTGTAAGATAACTTGTTTGTAACATGTTACTTTAAAAACATTTAATTCTCTTGAGATCTAAGATTTTACAATGAAATTGAGGGAAGTAGGCTAAAAAATGGAAGCACTATATTTTGGGATAGTCTGAGGGAGGCATAAGAGGTAGGCTATGAGCTTTGGTGATTTGAATATCACTCTATTTAGCCTTTAACTCCTAATAAAGGCTGAGGGAGGCATGATGTGTGATATTCCCATGTTTTTTAAAGCTCTGAATTTTTCCGCACTGTGCCGTGTCCAGTTAGGTCAGCTTGGCCCAGTGCCATGATTCTGCCTCTATTTTTCTGCCTCATTTTTGCTTCTGGTTGGTAATCTTACCTTCAACACCCTGCAGTCATTTAAGAACATTTCTGATGTACTTTTCCAAATAGACTTGCTCAGCCTATTTTAAAGCAACTCCTTTTTTCTCTGTAGCCCCATAGAACCTCATTTTTAGCACTCACAGAACTTAGGGCTCTTTGTCTCTTTGCTTTGAAAGCATGTATCCCTTGGGGGCATGAGCTCTCAAGTTCCATGCTCCTGAATTCACATCCCAGATCTGGCACTTACTAACTGTTGGCTGACTAACCCCATTGCCAGCTCTCCTTAGAGACATTTTCACTTTAGACTTAGAAAAGCCAGGCAGCTATGTTTCTTTCACCCCTTAAAACTCAGCAGCCTTGCAAGCTAGCTCTGGGGGATGCCTTTTAAGAAGTAGGGAGTATTAGACAACTTTTCTTTCCCTGTGCAGCAACATTTAATTAAAGCAGTGCTCATGGCAGCCATTTCTGAGACTGGGACAAGAAGATAAACGGAGCAGGATTATTCTTGGCATCTTAGAGTTGTTTTACCCAACCAGGAAATGGCCAATTCCAGAGTTCTTCTTGTAGAAGTCAAGTGTCTAATGATGTGTGTAATTTTCAGTTTGATTTTCTACTTTGTTAAACCAGAAGTATTTCTAGATAGTTATATAACCTTGAGCAGATGAACTAAGCTCTTTGAACTTTGGCTTTCTCGGCTGTGAATAAGTAGAACTGGTAGCAGTCATTTCACGTAGTGATATGAAAGTTAATGAGAGCTTATTTCCTGGTTTACCATAACAAGTAATTGTTTATTCTTTTTTCTGATTTTATTTGATATTGCTAATTAGGAAGCATCTATCATGTTGTTTTTTTACAAAAATAAATCATAATAAGTATCTGCTGAAGGAATAAATGAATATTAGCATAAAGCATTTATACAGACTTTATGTTTTTGTTGCTTGTCCTTCCACATTCTTGCTAATGACTTGAATTGACAATCTTTTTCCACTCCTCATATGTGGCTTGAGGCGATAACTGGCTTTAGTCAATTAGGTCAACAGCAAAAAGATATTCAGAGTGTGTTCATACCAAGATTTAATGCAACCGTATGTGCATGCACCCAAACTGCCTTACTGGATCACGTGAAAGGATCATGTGAAAGGCCCCAGCAATATGCGGCCCAGACCAGCCATGTCAGTGAGTCCAGCTGGGCATGTGTGCCTATATGAACCCAGTGACAAACTGAAGATCCCAGGATCAACTGATCTGAAGCTCAATGAACCACAATGTTATGGCAGTGGTATTTGTTGTTGTTGTTGTGTTGTTTTGGGGTTTTTTTTTTGTATATTTTTTAATTCAGGAAAATAAATGCTAGAAACAGTAACCTAGGAGATGGGTTTTGTGAGTCTCAGCTTGAAGCCTAGAGAAGTGCTACCTGCAGGTTTCTGCTAGGTTTTAAAACCTGAATCCAGTAACTGAGAAATACTAGAGAATTCCAAGTTAGGACAACAGAGGCATGGCATGTAAAGGTAATGTCTAATCCTCCACTTAATGGGGAGAGTGCTGTGAGGTAACAACAGAGACACAAAAATGGAATGTAGAGTTCAAATTATAGTTGTGCAATATGAAATCTCCGTCTCTGGTTTAGAAAATATACAACAGATGCCAAGAGCTAAAAGTGTGTGCCGTATGCAGCCGCTCTCAGATGAACTAAGTAGTTACTATGATATGCAATGAGTATGTACAGATGTGTCCGTAAGTATCAACACAAACTTGCATTGTTGTTGAATAAGAATCAAACCTATCCTGTAGATCTACCAAGTAAATGGAACGTGTCAAGTGGTCGCTGATACGGCTCCTGCCAGCTTCTTTCAGCTGAGAGAAGTTGATGTACTTGTCTGTCTTTAGAGTGCTTGCATTTCTATTGGTTGTATGCTTTGGTGTGCACCTCTAGAATGAATGTTGCATGTGAGTTCTGTGAAGCTGTAATCACAGAGTGAGACCAAAAATCCTGTTTCTGGTTCTCAGACTGTAGTACCATTGCCTTGAGCCCCTTTGCTGTTCTTTTATCCATTATGGGGTGATCATCACTTGTGATACTAGGGTTTGTTTGTTGGTTTTTAAATTTCTAATTGATGAGTCTTTCTTGTTGATTCCATTGGATTTCTTGTGCTTTCTCCTTGGAGCCCTGGGCTTGTGTGTCCTATTCCTTATATAAGTTTATTAATATGCCTGGCAGTGTTAACATCTTTCCTGACTAAGATAATCATACCACTTCACTCCACAGGGAAAGAAGTCTTCCTGATTCTTATGGGGCTGTATTTTTCTGTTGTGAAGTACATTGAAGAAAATAGAGTAAAACACAAAGCTATCCTCTTGGGGTGTCCTTGACACTGTGTTATTCAAGCCTCTTCCTGTCTGGAGTACCACATGGTATATTTATTAGTCTTTACACTTTTGTGATGAATCTTTGCTTTTCTCTCTCTCCTTCCTTTCTTTTTCTTTTTCCTTTCTTTCCAAAATTCCCCAAATGCTTCCTGATCCACTATCAGTGCTATTTATACTGAATTTCTGTACTATTATTTATGCCCAAAGCTCCATGTCTTGTGTCATTGAGACCTGTATCCTGGCTCTGTATGTCTCCTACCAGGGAATGATACTCTGCCTTAGGAGGAGGCAGTCTGAGACTCCAATGAAGCTGGTACTTGAGATTTGCTGTTCCAAGGGAAAGTATAAAGAAAGAAGTCTCTTCATTGAAATCACCCTTTCTCCCCATCAACACCTGTCGTTTAAATAGCTTTCTATATTTCTTTCCCTATTGCTTGTCATCTAAGGTTTTATACATCATTCAACAAGAAGCAAAACCATAGCTAATGGTGGAGGAAGTCACACAGATCATCATCATTCATTTTGAAGACTGAAAGGATTTAATGTGGAGACTCAGGGCTCTCTTGTGGGGAAGAGAGGCTCTGCACTTACCTGCTCTGTTCTTCGTAAGCTGCCAGCCTGTTGTCTCCTGTACTTGCTAGCTGTTATATATTCTGTTCTTTGTAAATTATGCATTCTGTTCAACCCTTCATCTATTGAAATGCACATCAGTTATTTCCACTATTTAGCTCAGATCAATATTACTTAACACCAGTATGCAATTGGTTGAGTAGGGGAAGGAAGAGAGAAATGAAGAGAAGGAAGACAGTGCATTACTGTGACATCCTATGAACCTGTAACTTTTTTTGTTTTATGTTTAAAATCTAATCCAGGCATTGTACATGTTAGCCGGTATTGTACATCTTAGCTGTTGCCCTCGGCCCTAGTTCAATAACCTTTCAGGAGCCATCAAAAGTACTTTTTGTCTTTGTTATCGTATGTGTGAAGTAGTTCCTCACTATGGTTTTATTTTGAGCTTCTGAATTTCTAATGATGTTGAACACCTTACTCTGTCGTCCACATGTGTAAGGTAGGGTGTTGAAATCGTTGCCCTCTTTTCAGTAGGGTTGTTTGTGGTTGTATTGTGGGAATTCATTTTTACCATGAACAGTTAACTTTAACAGACACACAGCAATCCTTTGTTGCCATTCCATAGATCAAGCTTTCACTCTACTGAAGTGTCTTTTCATGAGCAAAATCATGTAAATATTGATGAAATGCAATTTCTTTCTTTAGTTGTCAGTACTTTTATACGTAGGGGGCAATTTTTCCCTATATATATTTTCAGGACTCAAACTTTTAAGTCTTAAATTTAGATTTCCAATCTACTTTGGGTTTTGCATAAAGCATAAGGTGGGGGTTAGACAAGATGGCTCAGCAAATAAAGACAGTTTTTGGCAGTCTGTAAGTACTTTGCTCTTGTTGATGCTCTTGTAAATAAGGTTGTTTGGGTTTTTTAATTTAAAGATTGTTCATTTTTAAAATTTGGACATGTAATTGATGCTTGCAGTGTGGTTATATATTATGTTTGCAACTTTGGTTATATATATTATATAGCTTTCTTGAATTTGAAAATTCATGTTTTTATGGATAGATTAAAGTTTTCTACATAGAAAACTGTGTCATCTATAAATAGGGACAATTATATTTAGTAATTTCCAAATAGGTATTTGCTTTATTTCTTGTTCTTGCTTAGTTTCTCTGCTTAGAACTGGTAGTACTGTGTGAGTGTAGTGCGGTTGTGAGCACCCTTTCTCAGGTCTTCTTCACAGAGCATGATGGTAGCTGTGACTTACTCACACACAATTTTCTTCATGTGGAGGAAATTGCATTGTGTTCTAATTATTGAAAATTTATTTAGTCACAAAGGTATGTTGTTTTATCAAATGCTTTTTTGGCATTAATTAGGATAATGGTGTGATGCCCTCCCTTTTATTCTACCAGCTTGTTTTATCACATTGATTGGGTCTCATTTTGAACTACCCTTGCATGCATTCCTGCACAAATCCCATTTGATCAGAGTGTATAATCCATTTAATATGCTGCTGAATTTGGTTTGCTAGTAATTTGTTGATGATTTATGCATCTGTGTACATATGGGATATTGGTCTGTGCTTTATTTTTCCTATCATGCTCCCCTGAAATTCTTATTTTATTTTAATACTCTATTATCTTTATTTTAATGAATTTTCACTCATGTGTTATAACTGCTGAAAAAATGTTTTCTGGGAATTCTTTTACTATTTTTAATAAGAGCCAAGAATACATACTGTCATTTTTTAGCATGGCAAGGACAAAGATAGATAGATAGATAGATAGATAGATAGATAGATAGATAGATAGATAAAGATAGATGAGACCAAAAAAGCTTTAGTAGTTATAGTTTTTGAAAGATTTACTTGTGTGAATGAGTATGAGTTTGTGGCTGCCTCAGGCATTGGATCTCATGGAGCTGTAGTTACAGATGTGAGCTGCTGGGTGTGGGTACTGAGATCATCTGGAAAATCACATGTGGCCCCTGAGACATTTCTTTAAACCTAAATTACATCCCAATGAAAATTTTATTCTATCTCCAAAGAGTTAAATAGGCCACTGATCAAGTATTATAGATGGAAGAGTGAAGTACCTCTCTCGTTCTGAGGAGAGAAGAGAGCAGTCTTCCACTATTGAGTGGGGATACCCTTTTGTGTGTTTTTTTTCTAGTCTCGTCCACCTTGGAATTGTATTTACTTTAAATTTTATCTTTAGTTTTTTAATCTGTTTTTATGTTGTGATCTCTGGGGAAAATCTGCTCCAGGAGTAGCATCTTTTAATAGGCATTAGCTAGTATTTTTCTTCCTTGTCCTCGGTAGCTGTATAGGTAAGACCTGGAGGGCCAGCCATCTCATAGTCATGTCATGGATTAGAATCATCTACAGCTATAAGATCATTTTTTTAGTACCTTGTTGTCCTCTTTTTCTCTTACTCCTACCCTTACTCTTTGTTCTTAACTTTCCTTTCTCTGGACTCTTACACAGTCTCTTCCTTCCATGTAGTGACAGACTGGCCTTCTCATAAAGATGTTCAGCAACAATGTGCAAACATGAACTTTCTCTCATAGAATGTTCAGTCAATGCAAAATGGCATTCATTAAACTGCCTGGCTGTCTCTCTTCACAAGGGTTCTGTTGCCGAGGATGTCCATCTGTATTCAGTGTCTCTTCTGGTGACTCTGGCTTTTTAGAATTTATGGTTCTAAAATGAGGGGAAATGCTACTGTAAGCACTGTCTGACCTTGAACCTTTCAATCCATTACATTCAAGTATTCCAAAGAGCTGAAGAGTGTCCCCACTTCAGGTGACAGTAGTTGTTAGTGTTGTGCTTTTATGGCTTACTCTCTTCCACAAAGAATTTGAAACATTATATAAAATACACAGAAGAGGAGAAAATAATTAGTTGAATAATCAGGGCAAAGTGAAAATCAGGACATAGAAATAAGATCGCAATAGAGTCACATAGAATTAAACCCTAGGCATTTTTTTTAGTTGTTGAGTGGATGTGCATGTTTGGCTCGTAAGTTTTCACAGAGCCAAAATGAAATGTGAATTATTATGACCAATTATGTAATACATGGCATCCTCAAAGTTAAAAACAGCCCAGTTGTTCTGGAGGAAGCCTTTTCTGTTCATAAGGCATTTTCTTAGATCTGAGATCTATTTATTTCCTGCAGCCTCCTGTAGAAGACTATATGTGGTAACCAACATCCCTAACAGGCATTCCTGACATTGTCTTAATAATTTAATGAACCATGATAAAGTGCTGAGTGTATTCGAGATATAAGTCTAGATAGGATCAAAACAAAGCATTTTAAAAGTGAAATTTGTTATAACTCAGCAAACTATGCTTTTTTTTTTTTTTTTTGAAAGCTTCCATTGTGGTTGGTTGTCACACATAAGGAAGTTTTATATTTTTTGAAAATGTGTGTGTGTGTGATTACTGATGTCTGGGAAGGCTACAGTTGTCAGGTCCCCTTTAAGTTGTAGTTATTAGAGTTGTGAGTTGCCTGATGTGAGTACTGGGAATCAAATTCCAGTCCTGCAAGATCGGTGCATGCTGTTAACCACTGAGACATCTCTTCAGCCCCTCGATCAAGCATTTTGTCCAGAACAATCATGAAAATGATCATGCTGGAATAAGCATTGGCAGTAAGGCCATATGGAGTTTAAAAGCCCACTTCTCAGCACACTAGGGTACTGAGGAAATTTGTCTCTTAGGATTATAGGAACAAGGTTCCCATTTCTTCTTGCAGCTACATGACGCTTCCAAAGACCATATGGCTGCTTATAGCCAGCAAAGTCCATTCTATCTAGACTGTGAAAATGGAGTTTTACATAAAATGGGCTAATCACAAGAGTGAAATATCACCCTTTATGGGTCCTCACCACACTCGGGGCTTTGTCTAGGACATGTGAATGGGGTATGGGGGTCTTGGGGTCACCTCTGACTGCCATGGGATCCTGTTTATCATTAGTGTCCTATTGGAATGCTATTCCTTTCATGAGCTCTTTATATAAGCATTTCTAGCTGTATGAACGGCTCTCATGCCTTCCTCCACACAGTGCTCTATATCATGTCTTATTTTGCTTCATATATGTGAAATATGGCTGTGTCATAATCTGAATAGGACACTTTATCTTTGGAATACATGTTGCTAAACATACATTTCCAACTGCTTACTTGCTCTCACATTCTTGGGATAGCTTATGAAGAGTAAAAATGGTATTTTTTAAAAGATGAAGTTTTTTTTCAATTGAAAACATTTTTTTCATATAATGTATTCTCGTTACGTTTTCCCTCCCTCTGCTCCTCTGAGTTCCTCCCTTCTCATCCAAATTTACCCCCTGTCTCTCATTACAAAACAAACAGGCTTCTAAGGGATAATAAATATAATAAGATGTAATATAATAAGTATATAATATAATATAATATAATATAATATAATATAATATAATATAATATAATATAATATAATATAATATAATATAATATAATGTATAGTAATGATAAAACAAATGCAAACGAATAGGACAAAACAAACAGAAAAAGAGTTCAAGAAAAGGCGTAAGAGACAGATACAGATGCAGAGACCCACTTGCTCACACACTCAGGGATCCCATAAAAACACAACACCAGAAGCCATAATATATATGCATTGGACCTGTGGGATCAAAAGAGAAAAAGATCACATTAAAAAAAAAGAAGAAAAACCCTTGATAAGACATTATGAGATAAGTTAACTCCAAAGATGCAACTGAGTTAATTTTCTGATAATCTACTACTGGCAAGGAGCCTACCCTTAAGATTTGTTCATTTCCCCAGTGAGACTCCCTTGGTGAAAACTAAATTTTCATTTCCCTTGGTTACCAGTTGGAGGTAGCTTCTGAGTTAGGGATATAGGCTTTGTTCTTGATAGCCTAATAATGTTTCCTTAATGTCAGCCATCTGCTGTGGCATATTTTGAAGACTTATCTCTGGACAGCAAGCCACTTAGGGAGATATTTTATCTTTTCTTTTAAGTTGTCTGCATATAGGGTACTAATATTTGAATCAGAACAAACATATGTTATGGAAAATCCTAATTCAGTGCTGAGAACCAAGGCTTGGACTTGGAGGTGGGGTAATGACTCAGTAGGTAAAGTACTTGGTGCACAAGCATGAGGACCTGAGTTTGGATAGCCAGGACCCAAACGAAAATTCAGTCAGGACAGTGAATGCCTGTGATCCCAGTTCTGGGAAGTCAAAGACTGGAGGATCTTTGGTGCTTGCTGGCCAGCCAATCTCACTGAACAAGGGAGTTTCAGGGTTAAGAAACCCTATCTCAAAAATAATGTATTGAGGCTGGCAATGGTTAAGAACACTTTTTTGCTCTTTCACAGGACCCTGGTTCAGTTTCCAACACCCACCAGGCAGTTCACAACCATCTTGAGCTCCAATTAGAAAGGCTCCAGTGCCCTCTTTTGACTTCTGTGAGAATTGCATGCAGGCATGTGGTGCACCAACATACACACAAGCAAACACCATTGTCTTGTGTGAGCCCTGTGCTCATCTAGTACACATCTAAACATGCAAGCATAGCAGCCATACACAGCAGATGAAAGTAAATAATTTTTTTATAAATAAGGTATAGGGGCTGGAGAGATGGCTCAGTGGTTAAGTTCTTCCAGAAGTCCTCAATTCAATTCCCAGCAACCACTTGGTGGCTCACAGCCATCTATACTGGAATTTGAAGTACAAAAGGGAGTAAGAAAGGTATTTGATGTTTACCTCTGGCCTCAATACACATGCACCTTCACACATAAGTGAACACAAATGTGCTTGCACACACATGCACACACACGCGTGCACATGACAGAAGGGATGTAAGAAGGGAGGGAAAACATGAGGATGAACAAGCTTCCCCTTTTGGACGTTATTGTAATGTTACAGATATTCCCTAGCTGGTATGATTTCAGTCAGGTTTAGGGGTGGGCTGTAAGAAGTGTGGAAAAAAAAGAAAAGGTAAAATTGAACATTGTCTTAGGTGAGTCCATTGTGTTTTTCAGCCCTCCTACCAGGAGGCACCCATTATTCAGAACTGCCGGTCTTCATCAGACAGCGTCATGCATCTGTGTAATCTTGATGCTTTCCTAAACAGACATTTTGCTTTGTTCCTAATCATAGCTGGTGCTCACGATCGAATTGGCTGGGCTTTTGGCCTGGGGTTAGAAAGACTGGCTATGATCCTCTACGACATCCCTGACATCCGCCTCTTCTGGAGTAAGGAAGAGCGCTTCCTGAAGCAGTTCCGCCTCTCCGACATCAATCAGAGGGTCAAGTTTCAGGTAGGAAGACTTAAAAGAATTAGGATAATGTTGATACAACTTGTCATCAAAATCTGGAAGGATCTCCCACTTAAAAACTGTTGAATTTTTTTGTTGAATTTTTAAATACTATTTTAAAACTAGGGTAACAGTCAACTTGATGGGATTTAAAGTCACTGTGGAAACAAATCTGTGGGTCTGTCTTTAAGGAATTATCCAGATTAGGTACATCAAGATCAGAAAACCCACCCTAAATTCGGGCAGTGTCACTCACAGAGCCAGAGTCCTGCCTGAATTAATAGGAGAAGGGTACTGTGCACAAGCACCCATACTATCCCCTTGCTTACTGTGGACAAATTGTGAGCACCCGACTCCAGTGGCTTCTATTCTTCCTTCCATACCATTGTGGGCTATATCCCCTGAATCTTTAAACAAAATAAAACACTTCCTTTTGAAGTAGATTTAATACATGTTTTTATTAACTCTTTAAGAATTTGTTGCATTGTATTTTGATCATATTCCTCTTCTCTCCCAGTTCCAGATGCACCACCCATTCCATACCCACCCAACTTTGTGACCTCATTAAGAAAATAAAACATGAATAAAATAAAGCACTTTAATTAGTGCTGTGTTTGCAAGCGTTCCGTGGGCTAAATTCTACCTACCAGGTGCCAGAGCCCTAAAGAAAATAACTCCCCTTTGTCCTGCAACTCTCTATCAATAGCTTCTCAGCTAGGATCTTCATAATCACTTCCCCTCTTTACTGGGATAGTTGGCTAGCTTGAACTTGCACTGGTTTGTCAGTGTCTGAGAGTTTATATGTGCAAATGCCCTATAGTGTCCAGAAAACATTGTTTTATTACAGTCATCCACTGCCTAAGGTTTTTACACTCTTTCTACTCCTTCTTTTGTTCCCCCTATTACTTAAAAGGAAAGAATGTGTTCTAGATACCCTGTTTAGGCCTGACCAGTCTACAGTCTATTATTATCTTCGCCTTGATCAGTTGTAAGTCACCACCAGGTGTGGGAGGGTGAAGCTTCTCTCATGGTTTGATAGATACCCTAGTATGTGTGTGTAATGATGTCATTAGGAGTTCTAATACCATATCCTCAGAGTAGAGAAGTAGGAAGCTGTTCCCTAGGTCCTGCGACCTGTCTAGCCGCAGGTTTTTGACCCTTATAATGGTGTGAAACATGGTTCTATCATGTAGAGTGGGCCTTAAATCTAATCAAATATTGATTGATTACTCCAATGGTATTCATGCCACTATAGCACCAGTGAGCTTATCTAGACAGGTTGTTATTGTATCTTTCAGGTTTCATATCTGAGTAAGACTGATGATAACTTTTTTCATTCGTTACTGTTCATAACATTGTCTAGCATTATAAAAGCCAGTTGCTAGGGATAAAGCTTCCATATCTGTTCCAGTTTGATTTTTCCATATTCTATTACTCTATAGCTCAATGTGTCTTCAGTAATAAAACTTAGAATGTAACCAAGAGCAATGGCAAACATCTTTAAGACCTGGGGGACATTACTGACCATCAACTTGAAAAGAGGTAACCATTCCTTGCATTGGGCTTTCAGTATAGTAGCCTATGGTGCCTACTAGGGACATTGTTGCCCTGTTAGAGACTAACTCCATTTAAACACACTTTCTCTTCGTGTATACACACACACACACACACACACACACACACACACACACACACACACAGAGTTTAGTCTTGTCAGCTTGATATAATCCTAAATATATCTGGAAAGAAGGAATCCTAGTTGAAAAAATATCTTTATAAGATTAGCCTGTAGAGCTTTTTAAAAATTTTTAAATCAATGATTAATGTGGAAGGATCCTACCCACTGTGGGCAGTGCCATCCCTGGGGAGGTAGTCCTGGGGCATGTGTGAATGTAGGCTGAGGAAGTCATTCCTCTATGGTTTCTGCTTCAGTTCCTACCTCCAGGTACCTTCCTCAAGTTTCTGTCCTGACTTCCCCTCATTGCTGGAGTGTGATCTGTGAAAGCCCTCTACCATGACTTTCCCCTTAGTTTCTTCGCCCAGTAACTAATCCCAAGATACCAAAAGTATATATCCGTTTCTAATGTTGCTTTGACATGTGACTACAAAGTCCAGAGGCTGAAAGCAATATGGAGTTATCTCATTTCATTTCCATAGGTGGTCTGGCTGTCTCAAGTCAAGGTGGGAGTAGATATGGTTCATTGGGGAGGTTTCAGGAGAAAATCTGTTTCTGTGCCTTTGCCAGCTCTCCAGACTCCTAATATACCACATGGCCTTTTTAACACCTGAAGGCTCATCACCTTATCTGAATTGTATGCCTTCTCTTTATGAGGTTTCCCATGATTCCATGCTGCTAGCAACATAGTTAAGGAAGCTCTCCCTACCCCAGGACTTTTATCAGACTTTTATTTAATGTTTTGTTTTCTTTTGTTATTTTTGCTTGAGAGATGATCTAACTATGTTGACCTCTCATATTGCCATGGCTGTGTAGACAAGGCTGTCCTCAAAGTCACAGATAACAATATGCCTCTGCCTTTCAAGTGATGAGATTAAAAATGTACACCACCATGAGCAGCCTCTCCTGACCTGTCTTAGCACCTCTGTAAAAGCACAGGAACATATTCAAAAGTTCCAGGGCTCTAGATGTCTTTAGGGTAGCATATTTTACCTGCCTCTCTCCTCATAACACAAAGTTGACTGCCATTAACTATTCTAATTTTGTTATTATAACGTTTTACTATTTTCATAAAGTCATCTTGTTTATATTCCTAAGAAGAAACTAAGCCTCTTGTTACAGAAGCAGCTGATTGTAGTCCTAAAGAATACTCTTTGCCAGACCAGAAGGGTAGACATGTTGAGAAAAGCCTTCTTCAGCTGTAATCTTGTGCCTTATGACTTCTCTGGCCAGGAAACTCCAGAATCTATTTGTGTGGTGAAAGAAATTTGTCTTCTTTATCTTCTCTTGGGCCCTCCTAACATATGCCTCAGGCTCTCTTGACTTCAGTAGTTGTATTCTCTACAGCCTCCAAGGTCTTGTAAATCAGCTCCTAGCTATAAGGGTGCTCTGGCTGCAAGGGCAGTCTCTGATTTAGAATACCCTTATCTAGGAGACTACTGTAAAACCTTGAGAGCCATTTCTTATATCTAGTAAGTAGGAAACTTTGAGTTATGTTGTTTTAATTTTCATCTTCAGTATGCATATTTTGACCAAAGACTTTGCCTATGATAACTCTCTTTAGCCCATCTGGATAATGCTTGAGATGAGTGGGCAAGCAATGTGGTAGCTTTGTCATGCAAGTGTTCTCTTGCTTTGCACAAGAACTCTCTGCCAACTGCACTGGTCCCAGTGTGCAGCCGTCTAAGTGCATGTGCCTTTTGTGGGATGTGTTTGTAAACTCTCATGAAGTCACGCTTACATATTAGTGCCCTAAACTGAAAGCACAGTAAATCAATTTTTATATATCCTTCAAATTTTTTGAAACAGCCTTCAACTGTTAGTTCAGTATTTAGCCCCACACAGTATTACTACATCATATACTTTATTTACATAGCTAACTTAAATGGCATTAATCACATATCTGTCCATAGCAGTTACCAATTATTTAGCAATAGTGGCTGTTTCCTTTTCTGCCAGATGCAGGGTCTTTGCAGTCTAGCTTCACTGTCTGCAGACTATGTTCTTCCTAAGCTTGAATGAGGTTCCCTTTAGCTGTGCTCTGTGGCATTACAAGAAGGTGTCACTGCCCTAACCTCAGCAACCCTGTGAATCAGATACACACTCCTCCATTATACACATGAGGAAACAAGCCCATTTCAACATCAGCCTTAATTTATTTACAATTCGTAGATGGATTATTCCTGGCCAAAGCATATGGTACCCACATGTTACTATATAAGCTGTCAGCTTTACTAACCTCCTTTAATAGTCTAGCAAACCACATATATTAATGACTCTCAAACGTTAGTGTACAGATGAGTTACTCATGGATCCTGGTTCATTGCTTCCCTGTGAGAAATGGGAGTGTGCATTTCTTACTACCTGCCTGTGGTTGGTGGTACCACAAGTCCACAAGCAATACTCTGACTGGCAGCTCTGGCCTTGTCTGTTTAGTAAGGCCAGCCCCTCTGAGCAGGTGCTGAGCCTTCTTCCTCTGGTGCACTCTACTTGGGAATTTAGCATTACTCTTCTATAAGCCGATCTATAAACCTTTCTTCTTGCCCTACTTTTTAAAGAGTATTGTAGTTACTCTTATACTCTTTAAATTTTTGAACTGCTTAAGATTCCTTCCTTCCCTGTCCTCCCCTGTCTGCTTCTCCTCCTCCTTCCCCTTTATTGGTACTTATATTTCTTCTTTATCTTTATGCTTAAAGTGAAGAGATATTAGTCCTTAAATCAGAATAAATATCAACTAGAGATGATAAATTAAGATTTTTAGAAAGAAATTGTATACAATTTGGTGTTTAGGCATCAGCAAATGGCAGTTGCAAAGATTTCTTGTATCAACTCAGTCTTGTCAGAAGCCAGCTATCCTTGGTCACCCAGAAAAGCTGTTTGTCTGTGCCTTCCAATGGCAGCAGTCATCAGCAGTGAGTTCTGTGTTATTTGAGGACTGACGGTTTCTTAAGGGAATATTGTATGTTAACTCTCTTTCTTTTTTATCTATATACTGTTAAGTAGACATAACTCAATATATAATTCTTCTGTATATGAAATCTTTACTCTTATTGTGTCTATGAGAGAGGAAGGGGAGAAGAGAGAGAGAGAACACTTTCTGTGGAGGTGGACTCTGGAGGACAACGTTTGAGAGTCACTTCTTTCTTCCCGCTGTGTGTTTTTGGATTACAACTCAGGATATCAGGCTTGGGTTATAATCACTATTACTTACTGAGCCATCTCACCAGTCCTGTATGTGATTATATTAAGACCTTGTAACACCTGGCACTTACTGAGTGCTCTATGTAAATGGTGTATTAATACTTTGCCTATTACAGCTTTTATTGCACCCCAGTGGGTTAGGTGGATGCTATGTGTATATTCTGTAGGCAAGAAAGTGAGGCTTGGTACCACTATATAAACCTAGCCGTGGTAACTACTACTCAGTGACAGAATTTTAAGTCAAACCTGAGTGCGCATAGCTGCTAGTAGTCAGCAAGCTCCACTTTACCTGTAACAAGGAACTAGTAGACATGGAGACCCTGGGGGGAAGTTCTTAGTTCTCAACTCTGAAATGTTTCTGATCTACAAGAAGAAGCAGATTTGCTAAGACACATAAGATAACAGAGAGACAGACAAGACAGCGGTG
This sequence comes from Psammomys obesus, assembly GCF_907164565.1. Taxonomy (NCBI): domain Eukaryota; kingdom Metazoa; phylum Chordata; class Mammalia; order Rodentia; family Muridae; genus Psammomys; species Psammomys obesus. The sequence goes on from NW_026596162.1 coordinate 2,267,197, forward strand.
CACCTACACATAGGGAATTGCATGGTTATAGTAACACTGACCAGGGAGTGTGGAGGTTGAGCTTTTTTTTTTTTTTTTTTTTTTTCCCCCTTTAATCCTTTCTTGCTGATTAATTCTCTAAATCCTCCTTTATCTCTCTAGAATTGTCTCAGGGCTCTTACCTGTTAATGTATTAATATCCTGGCTTGGAAGAGCTTCTAAATCTGATGTTTCTGTCCTTATCATAAGTGGCATCTGATAGAGATTTAATGTAGGATTTCACAGTATTTCCTCCCTCTAGTTCACATAAATTCAGTTGTGAGAATCTCATGAGTTTCAGTGTGTTGCAATGAAGTTATGTTTTTTAACTGCTACCGTATGCACTTTATCCTACTTAATTAAAATTAAACATTTCTTTTCTTGGAAAAGAGATGTCTCTCCAAGAAAAAAGAGCCACAGGAATAACTAGAAAGATAGAAAAGCAAAAGGCTTTACTCAAGTTCAATAAGCATCATTGAGTTACACATGTGAACGATGAAGCAGTAAAAGTGCAGACATATTTGGAAACCATTTTTTCTCATTGTGTTTCTAGGTTTTTAAATTTTTTAAGTTTAAAATATATTGTTTCCCCGATTCCCTTTCCTTTCTCCAACCCCTCTCAAATTCATAGCCTCCTTTTCGTTATTATTGTTATACACATCTGGCTAAAATATATAAAAACAACTTGTAGAGTGTTGTTTATATGTTTATAGTTTCAGGTATTAGGGAATCCTCCCTGAAAAAGGCAGATTTTCTCTCTCTCAACAGTCATCAGTTGCCTTTAGTTCTTTGTGTGTAGATGAGGCCACCTGAGACCCCTCCTCTTCCACATTAGCATTTCTACTGGAGTTGTCATTGTTCAAGTTTAGTTTAGACAGCCATGTTTTGAGGTATCATGGAAGTAGCTACTCTGTCACACCTAGAAGTCACAGTGTAACACCAGAGTTCCTGGTCCTCTGCCTCATAAATCTTTCTACCCTCTTTTCCAAGATGTTTCCTGTAGCAGTTTTGTTCTGGATATATTCACTGGGGCTATGTATTCCCATGATCAGTTGCTCTCTGTATTTTGACCAGTTATGGGCTTCTGTAATAATCTCCATCTGCTGCAAAAAGAAGCTTTTTTGATGAAGAGTGAGAACCATATTTATCTGTGAGTATAAGTACTGAGAATCCATTTAGGAATTATGCTGGTCTAGTAAAGTGTTGGGAGTAGGTTCTCCTGTAGCCCATGGTAGCTCAGTATCCAAGTGGGTACCCTAGTGAGGGGAACAGGGACTGTTTCTAACATGAACTCAATGACGGGCTGTTTGACCTCTCCCCCCACCCCCAGACCCAAGGGAGGAGCAGCCTGCTAGGCCACAGAGGAGGACTTGAAGCCAAGCCTGAAGATACCTGATAAGCTAGGGTCAGGTGAAAGGGGAGAAGGTCCTCCCCAATCAGTAGACTTGGAAAGGGGTAGGGAGAAGATGGGGGAGAGTGGGAATGGGAGGGAATGAGGGAGCAGGATACAGCTGGGATACAGAGTTAATAAACTGTAACTAATATTGAAAAAATAAAAATTTAATTTAAAAAGCAGTGACCTCACTAGCTCTAGATCCGCCTAGCTGCCTCTCTTCACTAGACCTTGTCCTATCACGCCTCATGCCATATCTGCCCTCCATGTCCATCCTTGCCAGCATACCCTGTGCTCCAGCTCAGCCTGGTGAGCTCTCTTCCTTCTTGCTAAGCCCACAGCATGTTCTCCGTCCTTAGACGGAGCCCAGATCCCACACCCAACACTCTACCCATGCCTTCCCAACCTCCAGGATTAGGCCCAGGATTTACATCTTGTGTCCCCCCCAGACCCTTTTGTTCATCGAATTTAATTTATTTTATGTGTATGACTGTTTTCCTGTGTGTATATCTATACACTTGTGTGCAGTACCCTTAGAGCCCAGAAGATAGCACCATATCCTTTGGAACCGGAAGTACAGACAGTTATAAGTTGTCAAATGTGTGCTAGGAATTGAGCCTATCCCTAACCCTAACCCTCTGCAGGAATAACGAATGATTTTAACTGCTGAGCCATCGCTGCATCCTCACTTTTTGGAAATCTCTATGGAGTTAAATGTAAAACCTTAGAAGAGACCTTACTCATAAATAGTATGTTTAATCCACACTATTAACATCTGTCTTCACCAGCATCATCTTGTATCTCGACCACCACTGTAGAATACAGGCTCTGCTAAGGACTTCAGTCTCACTCCTATCATTCTTGGTTCTTTATGCCCTTAGTTACACTCTCCAGCTTCCTTCGACAGCATTGCTTTTCCACAATCTGAGACAAAAACATTCAGATGTTTCATTGGTCATAGTCCATCTTATCCTATCATTTAAAGTTCCATGTTTTCATTGGACTTTGACTGCCATTTTAACTAAAAGTTAGCAGATCTTGTTGTGTTTTATGTTTAGAGAATTATAGCCACTATTTTTTTTAATTAAGGCACTTTAGTAAAACACGTACACACACACACCTTAGTATTATGATTTTTTTTGTCGTGTTGGATAAAAAAATGTGTGTTTAATGACGTTTATACATGTATAATGCCCTACTTACATTCTATGTGATTATGTCTCTTTTATTCTATTCACCCCTATTGTTCTCTCCTGTTCTTCTCCTACTCTTGCTGATCACCCTCCTCTTCTCAACTTACCCTCCTACTTTCATGTTTATTTGGGGTAAGCTATGGAATTTCATTGGAATTATTAAAGGGAGCATGGGTGAAAATTTATTTACAGGAGCAAAGGCAATTTACCAGGGACTATGACCACTGAAGAAAACATTTGTCTCTCCCCTAGTGACCATGAACTGCTTATAGCTTTCTCAGTCAGGTATGAGGCCCCCTGGTTGTAATTTTTTTTAAGCTTTTAACAGTATACAAATGCTCTCTGTGGGTAGATAGCATGTTAAACATTAAATCTTGCCAACATCTATAAAAATGACCAATGGGCAATATAGTTTAATAATTATCTGTTAGATTAGCTAAAGGCTCTTGTTTCTTTTTCTGAAAGAAGAGAACTAGTGATTTGCTGTACAAAATCATCTAAACTGGACAGTAATAACTGATGGCAGAATTTTTGAAAGATATCATCAGAATAGTCAGGAACTGACATAGATAGAGACAACATGTCATTTAAATGGTAATGGACAGGCCCATGGTTTTTCTTAAAGGTGACTATCGGAAGAGATTGTTGCGTAAATGAGAATTATAGTAGCAGGAAGGCTTCAACCAAGAGAAGACCCAATAGGAAATGGCATGGCTAAGAACAAACTTGCATGGACACCTGCGCTCTAGAACCCTGAATAGATTTTGCTCACAGTTGTCCCCTCAAGACTGAAAGATGGGAGCAGAAGGATTTACCATATACAATAAGAGAAAAGACATGCACTTTTATTTATCTGTTTATTTTTTCATTTATTCATTCATTCATTTATTGGAGAATGATTCAGAAAACCCTTCCAGGAGTCCTCATCTGACTTTCCTCAAAACTCATCTCAAGGTAGCTGCAGCAGTCTTGAAACTCACCTGCTATTTTCTAGTACATAGACAGTGCTTTTGTCATGAAAGCTTACACTTGCAGAATTGTACAATCAACAGCACCAGGTATATATAATTAGACTATATCCAAAACAATAGAGCTTTGTATTGACCTCATTTTTAATAGATTGTCATTTATGAAATAGAATAATAGACTACTCATAATAAAATTCTGCCTACTCTCTCTTTCTCTGACTAATACCTCCACTCTCTCTTCCTATCCTTCTTCCTTTCCTTTCCTGGTTAAATAGTTCCTTTTGTCTAGAACCGACTGTGTTTACTTTCACAGAACAAATGTTCTATGTGTGGCTATGGGGCATGGTTTTATGTGTAAACTAAGTTGTTTTCCTGGAGCCTTAGACTAAATTAACTGAATTAGTCTAGAGAAAAAAGGTCTGCACTACTCCCTTCAAGGTCATGGAGTTATCTCATTTCATGGGAATGTGATGTTATCTCATTTCATGGGAATGTGATTCTCAGAGTTTTAAAAGAACTAAAAACGTTGATCAGTCAATTGCAGCATAAAATCCAAAGTTTATGTTAATGAGATGAGAACAAATTAGATTAAAGCAATTTGTCTATACGAATAGCTAGTACAGAAGGTAAGTGTAGTTTAAACTGTCTTTACTTCCTCTTGGTTCATAAGAAAAAATAAATCTCCCCAATGAGTCAATCAGAAGCATGTCCTGCCCCTGTGCACAGAGGATAAGAGGGGTATTTAGATGCATCTGGGATGGTCAGACTTAAAAGCTGTCCATGTTAAGACAGAGAAGTGACAATTACTTTGCAGTTAAATTATAGCACAGCTTTTCAAAGTGTGCATTTAAGTTGACACTTTTTATGTGTGATCTCCTGATCCCAAGATTTAAGACTGTAGTTAAAGGAAGCACTAATTTACATAGTGGATGGCTTAATTATTCCTCCTCTCACTTGGCTAAGTAATGAACTGAAATTTTCTTCAGTGAGAAGGAAAAATGGATTTTCTCATGGGCTTCTCTCCGAGATGTACAATTTATAATTGTGAGACGTCACTCACTGATGAGGATAGTGACTGTGAAGAGGTGGCCACTGTGAGGTCCAGTTGGCAGTTTGAGCCCCAGCTTAACTGCTACTAGAGAGTTAATTCTGAATTTCTTTCAGTTCCTCTTTTAAAATGATGAAACATGTTATATATTTATCAATTTGATTTGCTAAGAACTGTGTAGACCTGTACACAGGAGAAAACAGTCATCTTGCTGTCTCTTCCTAGCATTTCTTTTAGTTTGTGCCGCATGTTTCTTTGAAGACAAACGTAAATTCATTCAGACCCCTTTGCCCTTTAGGTGGCATTCCCCTTCTTCTCTCCTCATCCTAATGTCACCACTTGCTTGGTCTCCATTCTTGCCATTCTTATTGCTATGCTTTGTTTATGTCTAAAATTTATTTACAGGGTTGCTTCAAAGTTTTTTTTAAAGATTTATTTATTTATTATGTATACAGTGTTCTGCCTGCATGTACACCTGCACCACAGAAGAGGGCACTGGAGCTCATCTCAACCATGTGGTTGCTGGGAATTGAACTCAGGACCTTTGGAAGAGCAGCCAGGGCTCTTAACCCCTGAGCCATCTCTCCATCCCTCAAAGTTTTAATTATATGATGAATGCAGTTAGAAAGGAGAAATGCAAAGAAGCTTTTTGAAAATTTTTGAAAACCACATTTTCAAATTGATAAAAAAAATATAGAGAGTCTGTATTGGCCAAATAATGATCTACAAGAATTGAGAATATGTGGAACTCATGTAGGGCTAAGCAAACAGTCCCTAGGGTATCAAGGAGTCCAGAAGAAGTCTGAACAACATAAATTTTCTGCTGCCACAGTATCATGCTCATTCACGGCAACATTGGCCCCGCCAAGCAGTGCTAAGAAGAATGGTTCGTAGAGATGTTGCTGGGCTAATTGAGTATTTGTGTGGTAAAAAGGAGAAATGACCCTGTATTCCTCATTAGCAATTAATAAGTTCTGGGGTGGTGGGTAGGGTTTGGAGATCTGAATGCAAAGGGGAATTTATTAGCTTACAGCCTTTGAAAAACTAATTTTACCATGAGTGATTCTTTGATTCTTATTGGAGTAAATTGAATTGAGGAGATTGAACTAAATGAACTATGGTAATGTAAAATTAAAATCTAATTATATGTCTGATCTTGAAAGTTTGAAATGCTTATTTATTTAAGTGGTTGGTCTGCATTTTTTGAAAAGCATTTATCAAATTAGAAATATTTCCTTCTGTTTCTACTTTGCTGAGAATTTTATTTTTATCATTAATGAGTGTTATAATTTATCAAAACCTCCATGATATTTGAGATATTCTCATGAGTTTGGGGCTTTGTTCTGTTACTGTAGTAATAATGATTATTCTTTTAATGTTAACCATACTTCTGTTCTTGAAAAACACATATATGAGCTTGGTTATATTATCTTCCTTCTGCAGTTGTGGATTGGATTTGCTAATATTTGTTTAGGATTTCTAAGTCTTTGTTCAGGGGTTACAGGCTTGTAGTTGTCCTCTGTTTCATTCCTCTCGGGTTCAGGTGTTAAGACTGTGCTTTTCTCATGAAGCTAGTGTGGAAGTATTTCCCTTTTGTAATCTCTGGAAGTATATTTTATAGGTTGATGGTATTTCTTAAACATTGTTTGAAATTTACCAGTGAAATCATCTGTGGCTCAAGTTTTCTTTATAGAAATTTTAAATTACAAATTTAATTTTGTGGCTTTTAGGCTATCCGGATTTTAAGTTTTATTTTGTACCAGTTGATTAACTTGTGTTCTTCCTCAGGAAATATCTATTACATTTAAATTTTCAGATACATTGGCATAAATTTTTATAGTGTTCTTTTATTATTCTGATATTTAAAAACTTTAAATTAATAATAAAACATGTGTACTGATGTATTTTTATAAACCAAGCCTTCTCTTACATTTTACAACATTTTATTTTTTCCTCCTCATCTTTTTATACTTTCTTATTCTCCTCATTTTTTCTCCCTCCTTTTTTTTATAATTTTTATTGTTTTATATTATTTACAGTTTATTTACTCTGTATCCCAGCTGTGGCCCCTTCCCTCATTCCCTCCTAATCCCACCCTCCTTTATCTCCTCCCTGCCCTTCTCTAAGTCTACTGATAGGGGAGGTCCTCCTCCCCTTCCATCTGACCCTAGCTTATCAGCTCTCATCAGGACTGGCTGCAATGTCCTCCTCTATGGCCTAGCAAGGCTGCTCCTCCCTCGGGGTGGGGGGGGGGGCGTCAAAGAGCCAGCCACTGAGTTCATGTCAGAAACAGTCCCTGTTCCCTTTACTAGGTACCCACTTGGATGCTGAGCTGCCATGGGCTCCATCCGAGCAGGGGTTCTAGGTTATATCCATGCATGGTCCTTGGTTGGAGAAAGTCTCAGAGAAGACCCCTGTGCCTAGATATATTTGGTCCTTGTGGAGCTCCTGTCCTCTCCAGGTCTTACTAACTCCCCCTTCTTTCATATAATTCTCTGCACTCTGCCCAAGGTTTGATTATGAGTCTCAGCATCTACCTTGATGCACTGCTAGGTAGAGTCTTTCAGAGGCCCTCTGTGGTAGGCTCCTGTCCTGTTACTTGTTTTCTCCTACTTCCAATACCCATCCCATTTGTCTTTCAAAGTGAGAATTGATCATCTTACCATGGATCCTCTTTCTTGTTTAGCTTCTTTAGGTGTACAGATTTTAGTATGTTTGTCCTATCTTATAGGTCTAGTATCCACTTATAAGTGAGTATATACCATGTGTGGCTTTCTGTTTCTGGGATACCTCACTCAGGATGATCTTTTCTAGATTTCACCATTTGCCTACACATTTCATGATTTCCTTGCTTTTACTTGCTAAGTAGTATTCCATTGTGTAAATGTACCACAGTTTCTGTATCCATTCCTTTGTTGAGGGACATCTGGTTTGTTTCCAGATGTTATTACGAATAAAGCTGCTACAAACATGTTTGAACAAATGTCCTTGTTGTGTACTTGAGCATCTTTTGGATATATGCGTAGGACACTGTTGTCAGAACAAAAACGACAGCCTACAGACTGGGAAAGGTTCTTCACCAACCCTATATCTGACAGAGGGCTAATATCTAGAATATATCAAGATCTCAAGAAGTTAAAAAGCAACAAATCAAGCAATCCAATTAAAAAATGGGGTATGGAGTTAAACAGAGAATTCTCAGTAGAGGAATATAGAATGGCAGAGAAACACTTAAAGAAATGTTCAATGTCATTAGCCATCAGGGAGATGCAAATCAAACCCTGAGATTTCACCTTACACCCATCAGAATGGCTAAGATCAAAATCTCAAGTGACAACACATGCTGGAGAGGTTGTGGAGAAAGGAAAACCCTCCTCCATTGCTGGAGGGAATGTAAACTTGTACAACCACTTTGGAAATCAATCTGGCGCTTTCTCAGACAATTAGGAATAATTCTCCCTCCTTCTTATTTTGTAGGTTGGGCCTTCATCCCAGGACCTTTCATATTTTAAACATACAGTCTGCCTTTGAACTATACTACTAGATTTTTTGAGCTCATCATCAGATGCTACTTTTGCAGGATATAAATTTTTTTTGAAGACCAGTCATTCTTCTTGAGCATTTTGATGATACTACTTCAGGCTCATGTTCTGAAGTCTGATCTTAATCAGCTTGTTTCTCTGTATATAATAATACCCTTTGGCTTAGGTAATACTTAAGAAATTCTCTTTATATTTCATGTCTTCCAATTTTATTGTGATATCACTTTATCAGTGGGCCTGTGTTTACCCCACTGAATACTTGCCAAGTACTTTTGGTATCAGAATTAACTCTTGAGAATTCCTTTCTTTATCTTTTCCTGATCTTCCTTTTGTGCATATTGGATCTTCCTGTCTAAATTTGGCTTATATTTTTATTTAGTTGATTGTTCTTTTCACATTCTGAGTTTTCTGTGTTTGAATTCAGCCCTTTTAGGTCATTGAACACATTTGTTTCCCCTCGCTTTTGCTTTTGTTTTTTTCTTTTTCTTTTTTTTTTTATATTTTTACATTTTGTCTATTGTTTTTGTACATCTTCAACTTTGTCCTTTATGCATTCTCTTAGAGAAATAGTCTTCTAAGGACATTTAGAATACATACCTATCTCTTCATTATATAGTTACCATGTTAGTGGGATTTGGGCTAATAACTCATGAAGAGCATTAAATATTACTTTTTCCCTGGCCACACGGCTTCCTTTAGAGAAGATTGATTCATAGAGAATGATTCAGTTCATGAACTCATTGAAGCATCATAACGAGATTTTGCAGTGAGACTCTGAGGAAATAATTATTTTAACATTATCATCTTCAGTTAAGTTGTTATTCATCAGTAACTAAGCTTTTGGTCCAAATCTGTGCTTATTAAATCAGCCTTTTCCCTGATTTCACCACAACTGCACAGCCCAGTCCTCTGTGTGTACTCAGGCTTTTGAACTATTAGTATATCAACTTTTCCCCCCTCTTTCTCACATTTTTTAATTTATTTTTATTTCAGTTTATTTATTTTACATCCCAAGGGTGCCTTCTCCCTCCTCTTCTACTATTCTCTTTCCTTCCCATCCTAGCTCCCTTCCCCTCTCTCTTTTGCCCAGAAAAGGGGAGCTCTCCTTGCACCTGTACCAACCCTCCCCAGCACATCAAGTCACATCAGGCTGATCATAGCCTCATCCCCTGAGGACAGGCAAGGCAGCCCTGCCAGGGGGAAGTGATCCAGAAGCAGGCAATTGAGTACATGTTAGAAGCAGGGGACGTCCCCCCTTTCACTCTTTAGGTGCTCCATATGAAGATCAAGCTGCCCATCAGCCATATATGTTCAGCGGCTCTTGGTCCAAACCGTGCATGCTCCTTAGTAATGTCTCAGTCTCTTTATGCCTCCATGGGTCTGGGTTAGTTGTCTCTGGTGGTCTTTTTGTGAGGTTCCTGTCCCTTCTAGATCCTTCTGTCTTTCCCCAACACTTCCACAAGACCCTGGAGCTCCACTCCATGCTTGGCTGCAACTCCCAGCATCTGTCTCCATCTGATCTGCTGCTAGCTGGAGCTTCCCAGACTACAGTCAAGTTAGGCTCCTGTCTGTAAGCATAGAAGAGCATCATTAATAGTGTCAGGGGCTGGCTTTCTACCATGGGGTGGATCTCAGGTTGGGCCGTTTGTTGGTTGGTCATTACCTCAATCTTTGTTTCCTCTTTATCCCTGCACTTCTTGTAGACAGGGTAATTTTTGGAACAGAGGAGTCTCAGCTACAGTCACACCCATATCCTCCCAGTAGCTTATCCTGACTCAGGCCTCCATCGTGACAAAGAGATGTCCCCTCAGTTTTCCTTCTTGTTCCCAGCCCTCTGACCTCCCACTCCAGTTCTCCCCACATCTGATCCTCACCCTTGTTTCCTTTCCGATTCCATCTCCTGCCCAGTTTCCTCCGTCATCCACTTCTACTGTCTATTCTATTTCCTCTTCTGAGTGACATTCTAGCACCCTCCCTTGCACCCTCCCTGTTACTTAGCTTCTTTGGGTCTATGGATTGTAATATGCTTATGCTGTACTATAGATCGAATATCTGCTTATAAGTGAGTATATACCACGTGTGTCTTTCTGTCTGTGTTACCTCACTTAGGATCATCTTTTCTAGTTCTATCCATTTGCCTGCAAATTGTGGCTTTAATAGCTGAGTAGTATTCCATTGTGAAAGTGTGCCACAATTTTTGTATCCACTCTCTAGTTGAGGGACATCTAGGTTGTTTCTAGTTTCTGACTATTACAAGTAAAGATGCTATGAACATAGTTGAGCAAATATCCTTGTTGTTTGTTAGAGCATCTTTTGGGTATATGCCCAGGAGTGGTATAGCTGGATCTTGACATAGCACTATTCCCAATTTTCTGAGAAAGCACCAGATTGATTTCCAGAGGTTGTACAAACTTTCACTCCCACCAGCAATAGAGGAGTGTTCCCCTTTCTCCACATACTCGCCAGCATGTGTTGTCACTCTTTGATCTCAGCCATTCTGACTGGTATAAGATGAAATCTTACAGTTATTTGATTTGCATTTCTCTCATGGCTAAGGATACTAAACATTTCTTTAAGTGCTTCTCGGCCATTCGAGATTCCTCTGTTGAGAAGTCTCTGTTTACCTCTGTATATGCATGCACACATCCAGTTAGTCCAGGACCATTTGTTGAAGATGCCTTTTTTTTTTTTTTCCTATTTTATGGTTTTGGCTTTTTAGTCAAAAAGCAAGTGTGTGTAGGTTTATTTCTGGGTCTTCATTTTGGCTCCATTGATCAACCTGCCTGTTTCTGTGCCAATACCATGCAGTTTTTATTACTATTCCTCTGTAGGATAGCTTGAAATCAGAGATGTTGATAGTTCTTTTATTGTGCAGAATTGTTTTGTCTATCCTGGGTCATTTATTTTTCCATATGAAGTTAATGGTTACTCTTTCCAGATCTGTAAAGGATTATGTTGGAATTTTGATGGGAATTGCATTGAATCTGTAGATGGCTTTTGGCAGGATGGCCATTTTTACTATGTTAATCCTACCTATCTACAAGCATGGGAGATCTTTCCATCTTGTAAAATCTTCAATTTCTTTTTTCAAAGACTTAGAGTTCTTGTCATACATGTTTTTCACTTGCTTGGTTAGAGTTACAGAAAGGTATTTTATGTTATTTGTTGCTGTTGTGAAGGGTGTTGTTTCCCTAATTTCTTTTTCAGCCTTTTTGTCACTTTTATAAAGATCATTTTTTACATTTTTAAATGTTAAAACAAACTTGAGACAAACAATATAGTATGACTATAAACTTGGTTATATGCCTTTTAATGAAGTTATGAATTATATAGATATGGTGTGTATACTTTAAAGAGTCAAATTAATATTCATAGAGTCAAATTAATATTCCTAAAGTAATAAGTTGGTTCCATATGTGTTAATTGTATTAGTTACATGTAACAAAATTTAGCACATAAATATTTCTTAAGTTCATAGTTCTTTGTCAATAGCACATTTACATTAGTCTATATACCAGCCATCTCTAGAATTCTTTATGGTCATGTGACATGGGGTTAGTCAGGCCAGATCTTTAACTATTACAGTCACTTCCTCTAGAACTATTTGTAGAACACCTCAGTAGAAAGATCCTCTCAATGTGGCCCTCCTCCCCTGCAGCCACCTCTGTGGCCAAATTGCTCAGGTCTTGCTGTGGCCCTGGGCTAATGACTAAGCTGACAGTGCTGAGAGGCAGCATCTCTCCCTACATCTCTCTTTTCCTCTTTCTGTTCTTCTATCTTTCTGTCCCTGTCTTTCTCATTATATGTTTTGTAGGTGATGTTTTCTCTCACTCTGTGCCTGTCACCATTTTAATATGTGATTCTGATTCAAGTTAGGTTGTCAGCACAGCAAGGAAGAAATGGTCTCAGGATGCATGGAATCCACAAAGGGACTCATTTCCCTGTTGTTTATTGAAGCTGTAGTTGATGTATGTGAAATCTGACAGGATTTTTCCCAAACACAAGAACACGATGAATTATTCATTCCCCAAACATTTCTGAGCATCTACTTCAGTGTCAAGCCCTGTGCTCCATACTGAGGATACAGAGAAGTCCCTGCCCTCTGATCGCTCGTCTTGGTAGTGGGCCGTAATATGTATGAGAGCTTTGATAAAGCAGGCTGGCTTCCCAGGGAATCTGTCCTGAGCAGGAGGAGTCAGGCCAATAATGAGGAAAGGAAGCTCGACCACAGCATGGTGGCAGGATGCAGCCAGAGTCTAGAGTTTACTCTAGGATACTTGTGGGTAGATGGGGTGTGCTCTGAAGTAGGGTGGGCAGTCTAGGCAGGGAAGATTGGGTAATGAAGCCTATCTTTGTATTTTTTCTAGAATAAAATAGTAAAGCATTCCATTTCCACATTAGTTGCCAGTGTTAATGGACAGTGAGAAGTATGGGTTGGAGCTAAGAGATTAGGAGTCCACATAAAACACATCATAGGGGTGATGTGAGAACAAAAAGACAGGTAGAAAGAGCTGGAAAGGTGGTTCTGGGATCAAGAGATTTTTGGAGGTCAACACTGAAAGATGGTAGGCTACAGAATATGATTTATGCAGAAGTACAGTGATTACCTCATTTTTTATCTAGATTGAGACCTGGCTTCCATGGAAAGGGGGCACAGTTACCCCAGAAGGGTAATCTTTAACTGACTTTGGCAAGCCCAGGTTTATAGTCAACCTAAGTTAAAATATATATGATCTAGGGTGATTCCCAGGTTTTTGTCTTTGGAACTGGATGAATTAGAAAAGGGAAATAGAAAAATAAAAATAATACATATTTGGAAAAGGAAATAAGAGTCCAATATGAGGACATGAGTGTAAAAGTTGGTATGTTGATATTGTCTTTATCTTATTTTATGTGACAGAGTCGGCTCTTCTGCTGGGCATATGACTGTAGATGAGACTGTGATCAAGTAACAGCATAGGCCAAGAAATGAGAAGCTGTAACAGAATGTTTCTTGTAGAGGATAAGTCAGAGCTGAGCCCTTTTGTGAAGTTGGCCTGGGCAGTGATTACCAAGAGAGAGGCAGTTGGTCGCAGGTACTAGCGTAGGTGGTGCTAAGAAATCACCAAAGACGGCTTGCACAGTGACAAGGGTGAGTCTTCCTGGAGGAAGGGGCCACTTGAGTAGGTGGGTCATGCAGAGGAGGATTGTGTGGTAGAAATGTAAGCAAACGGGAAGAGAAGAGGCTATTGCAAGTTTTACATTATTCACCTACTTTTGACAATCTTGACCAGCATGCCCTTTGCATTCTGGTACCATTATAAAAACCCATGCTATCTTCTCCTTGTTTAACTCTTCAGCATTTCATCTATAGGGTGCTGTTACCATGACATCAACATCTTCACAAGGTAATTTAGTCACTGTGTTCCCATGAATCTGGTTCCTAGTTTTGTGTGGGTGGTTTGTTTTTCCTCCTTCTTACCCAGTTTTCCAATTAGCACCTTATTAACTCTGCACCACTACACAGAACTCGTGGTCTATCATCTAACCTTTTTTACTTAGGAGAAAAAAAGAAGGATGGAAACCATGTTCCTGTTATTGTTATTCTTTTGTTGTTGTTTTGTTTTCTTTTCTCTTTTTTTGTTTTGTTTTGAGAAAACGCAAGGTTTCTCTGTCTAGCTTTGGTTGTCCTAGACTTGCTTTGTATACCAGGCTGGCCTCAAACATAGATTATCTGTCTGCCTCTACCTCCCTGAGTGCTGGGACTACAGGCCTGTGCCACCACGTCTGGCTTCCTGTTATTCTTGTTAAAAGATAGATTCAGCTTCAAACCATGGTGGTTTTGGCTCCCTGCAGGTGGAGCCTCCACATCATGGGGGATGTCAGCCCAACACATTTCAGAGCAGCAACAGGAAAGAATCGTTGCAGGCTGGAAGCGCCTGGTGGCCACAGCTGTGCAGACTTTGCCAGTTCCAACCTGTCGGGACAGACCTTCCCATCAGAGTCCCCTGACCCCATCTTTTTTTTTTTTAACAAGGAGGTTCTGAACAACATACACTATATTGCTACTATGCAATAATTTCCATTTAACTTCTCATCGTTGGAGTAGGTTTATTTTTTACCAGAGGAGAAATAAACAGATTTATTGACTATTCCATTCTCCTATTTTTCATGAGGCTATAGTAACTTTACAGTAAAATGGATATCCATTTATTATACTTACTTTCACATACTGTTTCTAGTAAAGACAAATATACAACTATTAGTATGTAAATTGAACTTGAATGCTGAACAAATGAGGCAAAACCTCAAACATCATTCATTGACTAATTAGCTTTATTGTCACGGGAAGGGGAGCCCGTAGATGTGGAAAGCAGGGGTGGGAGCCTGTGCGCATTTAGGCAGGCATGAAGTTCATTCTGGTCTTACTAATTTCATGCCTCCTTTGTGACATATAGGCATATTTTTTATTTCACACTGATTTAGATACTTGGTTTGTATCGGTCAATTAAGGAGGAGAGGCACACCTTTCCACCTTTTGCTACTATGGACTAAGTCTAGTACCTGATGTATGTGTTTGTTAGGTTATATGTTTGGCATATATAAGGCCCTGGGCTTAATTCATAGTACCAAAAGAAAGAAAGATGGGTGGATGGATGGATGGATAGATAGATTTAACCTTTCATAAAAGAATTACTAAAACATAAAAACAGTCGTGGACTGTTTGCCTAGCTGCAAAGAGTGAAAATAAATAACTACATGATGTAAGCAGAAGCTGCCAGGAAGGCGTAGGAAAATTTTGCTAGGATTCTCCATTGATAGTGATTTCAGAAGTAGAGCTTTTTTCCTCTGTCTAATGTTGACACCTTACCCTTCTATGCCTGCTGCCTCTTGGTTACCTCCCAACTCCTAGTATCTAGGATATCTTTCTCACAACAGCCTAAGTACAGTTGCGAAGTGCCATAGTTTTCTTGACCTTCTGGAAGAACAAAGCATTTCCCTCAGACTTCACAACTAGCCCTTACAAGCTACCACGAATAGCCACAGGCCCATCTGTCATGTACCATAACCCTCCACCCTGTCCCCCACCACAGGGCCATTTGTATCATCCTTTATGGGGTTCAACTTTACCTTTCATCTGCCATCTACTCTGCTTGCATTCCATGAACCTTACTTCTTTCTCATCAAGCCCAGCCAGAGCCCATTGTTGCCCAATCCTGCATCTCTCCATCTGCAGCCTGGTCAGGAATCTGCTATGTCAACCCCAAGGTTAAATCTTACTGTTTGGATCTGTTGTTGTATGTTGAACATCCTAAAACTAATAAGGCAGAGCTGAGTTGCCTCTTTGTAAATGTTTGTTTCCTGTTTTGAGTTTGAAGTATGCTTAGTAGCTTCCTGGTGTTGCCTCTCCATCCTCACTAGTAATTTCATCTCCTAGGTGTAGGGGGAAGAGGGAACTAAGGGTTTTAGATATTAACACGTCCATTTCCATCTCCGCTTCTGGCTTCTCCTGTAAACTTCCATCCACTCTAAGTCCTGTGTCAGAACCTTTGGGGATGGAATCCAGGAGTCTGCTTCCTTACAACTCTCTGAGGTTCTTCCTGCATCAGAGTTCGGAGCCATGGGTCACCCTGCCACAGTAACTGCCTGTCTCCTAAGTCTAGATCGTCCCATTTCTGCCATCCCCATTTGCTGCTGCTGCTGCTGCTCTCTTGTTTTAACCTTTTCAATAGTCCCCATTACTTAGAATGCCTTACCATTTTATCCAGGCTGTTTGCTCACTAATTATCACTTCCTGTCCACTCTCGCTTGCTCTGCTCTCCTTATACCTACTCTCTCTTTTTTTAGTAGCATGTCTTAATTGCACAGAATAATGGGCTTCATTTTAAGGTTCTCATGCATGCATATACTGTACTTTGATGATATTCACCTCCTGTTCCTCTTCTCTTCTGCTCCCACTGGTGCCCTTTCTGTTCCATAATACCCCTTCCTTTTCCTTTGATGTCTCTTTGTCCACATACACATGTGGGAAAATGTGTGTTATGCCTACTCCTTGACAGGTGTAGACTTCTGTTTGCTGAAGTGAATGATTTCCTGATCCATTGATTCAGCATTTTCTCTGCCGAGTGTCGGGTGTGATTCTGACTGTGTGCGCATCTGTCTACTGTGTCCTTGTGCATGTGTGTCTCTGTGATTCCTAGACACACTCTGTACTTTCTGGGCTCACTGAAAATGCTTTATGTTTTGACAGGAGCTGAATTGAGTGTGACTGTGTATGAAAACCATGGAGATGAACACCCATGCTCTCTGCTCTTCTTTATATATAGATTTACACTTTTTTTTTTTTTTTTTACAAAAGCAGAAGGTTGGGGAAAAAAATGGAACTCTAAAAGGAACTGTAGATATACAAATAGTGGTAGTGCAAGACTTTAATCCTAACACTCATGAAGGAGAAGCAGTTTAAGGCCAGTCTGATCTACCTAGTGAATTCCAGGCCAACAGGGACTCATAGTGAGAACCTGCTTCTATAACAGATAGATGGATGGATGGATAGATAGATAGATAGATAGATAGATAGATAGATAATAGCAACAATAGGAAAGACAAGAATAAACCTTTGTTAGGTTAGAATCACAGAAATTAATATGAATTAATGGGTTGGTTACATGGTTTGGTGTGTGTGTGTGTGTTGCTAGGGATTGAACCTAGGGTTTGTACATGCTTGCCAAGTACTCTACCACTAAGGTGTATGCCCATCAACTATTCCCCTTTGTTTTTTATTTACTTAAATTGTATTTTATTTTATGTGTGTGGGCGTGTGCCTACATAGGCCTATGTGCACCCTGCTCATACAGTGCTTTAGGAGGTGCCAGATCTAAACCAGGAGCGACAGTTACTACCTGCCATGTAGGCACTGAAAACCTCTGCAAGAGGTCCTTGCAAGGGCATCAAGTTCTGTTAACCACTGAGCCATCTGTCTAGCACTCTCCCTTATTCCTTGTTTTAATACTGGATCTTGCTTAGTTGCCCAGGCAGGCCTCGAAAATATATCTGTGGAACTGTAAGAGTGTTTGTACATGTGTGTTCATCTGTTAGTTCAGAGACGCTCCATAGTTCTGCCCTTTTTGAGCATCTAGAATGGTAGCAGTGAGCAACGTCTAATACTGTTTTCCATTAAGAAGAGGAATGGCCCCTTATTCAAAAGACTGAATGTAAGGGGATGTGAGGGAAAACAAGACGATGAGCCTGAAATAATATGCTGAACCTGATGTGACTTTGATATTTTCTTGTTTCTCCTTTCACAATAATATCTATGAATTTTAATTGTCTTTCACTTTAAGCTTTTCCCTGAAACTGCAAGGGAATGAGAGCACACTCTTCCTAATAAGCATGGACCCAAAAAGTAGAGTTTGCAAACATAAAGCATTAGTTTGGATCTAAAAAATAACTTGATTGCCAGTGACCTTAGGTGGTATTTCTTGAAATTCCATAGCCATGCCATCCCATTTGAGCAAGAATGATTGGTCGTTCTGTCTTGTGAAACCTTGCCCAGTGGCTCTTCCTCAACACCTGTGGAGTGTTAGTGTCCCACTGGGAGCTCTCCACCAGAACACCTGTTCCCACATGCAGCCATGACACATTGCGAGCGGCACTCATGGGCAGGAGCTGTAACCTCCCTGGGCTGTGTGGCGGCTGTGCTCAAACAAATTGTCTTCACAGCCCCAACCTGTAAAGAAGCCTGGATGTGGGCCATGAGCTTTGGAGCAGACTGTCTGAACTCGTCCCAAGCCACTGCTTTATGTGTCTTAGTCAGAGAGGGTTGTGAAGAGGATTAAAGGATTTGAATACAATACAAATCCTTAGCACAGTGCCACCATATAAAAAGTGTCCTGTAAATCTTGAATATTGTAGCTGTAAATGTCTGTGTTAGTATAGCAAATAAATACCTGGCACACAGTTAAATGGCTGTGTTAGAGGTTAGCATAACATAAACTCTCCTCCAGTCCAATAACAACAAGCATTGCTTTATAAATTTAAAGATAACACTCAATGTATGGAAATGGTGTTTTGACAGCTTTTTTTTTTTTTTTTTTTCACAATAATGATTTTGCCTACCATCTTGTCTTCGCATGTCTGTTCTCTAGGGTTAGTAGAAGCACCTAATTCTTTCCCCCAACTAATATTTTCCTTTTGTCCATTAAGGTACTGAATATTAAATATGAAACGTTGTACCTGCCTGTGTTTGACTAACATCTTTTGTCCTGTTGAGTCAGTGATAGTTTCTCTGATTATTTTTTAACACATAGGTATCACCATGGCAACACTGTCACTCATTGATTGATAATGCAAGATATGTGCCTGCAAATCGACTGCAGCACAGCATAGTTTGTTAAAAACAGATTCTCATGTTTGTGATCAAGCACAAATTCTGGACTTTGTTCTACTTTTTCTGCTCAGAGTTTTATCTGCCTTTTTTTTTTTTTTTCTAGAATCTAAGGCCCATAGCAAGAGCATGGAACTTGAAGATGATTGATTCTCTAGGTTGTGCTACCTCTTATTTTTGTTTGAAGGGAGTAAGGCTCCAGGTCATTTATTCATCATCCAGAAAGACAGTCACCCAGAAGCAGAGTGCACCCTTTCTAACTGTTGTACCTTCATACAGCCCGATACTCACAGGCAGCCTGGTCTGCCACGTGGCCCTGCAGCCAGCTAGCCGGAGATTCTCTCTGAGGCAGTCCTACCCCCTGCCCTTGCATGTCTCCCTGCAGTGCCTGAGACTTTGCCTGTCAACCACTCACTTTGTGAACAAGTCCAGAATTTGATGTGGCCATCAAGATGTGAACTATCGTTTTGCTTGTAGAAAAGACAGATAGAAAAGATGGCCAGGGAGTCCAGGCTTGACCTTCCCATTCCAGGTAGCCATCATATTTACAGTACTCTTTTACCAGCTGCAGATAGAAATCTGTCAATGTATGTGATTAGTGAAAAGCTTGGGATGCCAGTGTGTATATGTACATATGCGCGCACACACACACACACACACACACACACACGTATGTATATATATATACACATGTGTGTATGTATGTATGTATGTATGTATGTATGTATGTATGTATGTATGTATGTATGTATTATGAAAGCTAAGCAGTTCTATTGGGAGAACTGTCTATTCATCAATTCTGGAACATTCTCTCTGAGTACGTAGAATTAAGGATTTGGGATTCACAGCAGTATGGCAGAGTCCACAGAAAGCTGAAAGAGACTCTGTGTGAGAAGTTTGTAGCCTTCAAGGTGTGAATGATGACAAAGGAGAGGAGCTTCCCACAGGTAGATTGCAGCATCTGCTCTTCACAGTCCGGTTCCCTGGAGGCTGTGTCCACCTAACAGTCAGAAGGGCCAGTCTTAGAGTTCACCCCCTGCAGCTGGGGGGGGGGGGTGGGGATCAGTGCACCCGGAACTCTTCCAGGGGATCTGTCTAGTGCACTTCTGACTGGGAATACAGGGGCCATATTTTCATTTTACTGAAATGAAACCTAGGGGCTTGGGAGGTAGCTCAGAGGTACAGTGCTTGCTGCTCTTGCACAGAACCAGCGGTCACTTCCTGGCTCCCAAGTTGGGTAGCGTACACTTACCTATATATTTCACTTCTGGGTGATCTGATGCCTGGCTTCCATGTAAGCTACACTACACATGAACACAAACACACACACAGGCACACACACATAAAAAATACGTGCATACATACATATTGAAAATGAAAAGCAGAATGCACAGTTGGAGAAAGGAAAGGAGACTGTGGTACAGGTGAGGTTGACTCAGAAAGTCTTTAACTGAGTTCTCTTTTACTTTGTATTAAAAACCCAAATCAGCCATATGTGTAGCCTGCAAGCGGTCCTGCAGGAACAGTCGCCGGTGTGTTGCTGAACATGGTCCCTTGGGCCACCGTCATTCTGGCCATCACACACAGACAGTCTTGTAACCAGGTGTGTGCAAGGAGTACGCTGTGCTTATTCTTTGCTTTGAGCTCTGGGTTCCTCCATAGCCGACAGCTGCTTGGCTGAAACTGCTGTTGGGGGTCAAGTGCCTTCTGCCTGTGTGCAGCGGGGCCTGTGCAGGGGGCTGTTTCTCCAGTGCTTTCGAACATGAGCCCAAAGGAGTGAGTCTGTGTTCAGCATCCAGGTAGGCCTCAGAGCCAGATGCCAGGTCCCTGCTGTTAGTAACCACTAACCTTTATTATGTACTCAAGTACCCACAGTGGCTGCCAAGCGCTTGCCAGGTGAGCTCTGAGATTTGCCATTTTACTGTTGAGGAAGTACTGGGTGTCCCGTTTTGCACATGGCAAAATTGATATTTAGAGAATTTAGAAATTTGTCCAGAGTTACACAACTATCAGGTAGATAGTTTGGGGGCATCAAAACAGTACTAACCAGCAGTTTCATTTGGTTCTCTCTGATGATTCATGGCAGAACCTTTGACATTATGCAACTAAGTTTCTGTGTGTGCTTCTCCACAACTGGGTAACATTTAATCATATTTCACCAGGTGAACAAAATGACCTTTTCAATGTTTAAAAAATAACTGTCTTTCAGAAAAAAAGAATATGACAGTTCTTTTTTGTATTAGCTGAAATTCAGAGTAGAGTCATTGCAGAGATAACTGGTCGTCACATAGACGCTGTGATGGGCCATGCTGATTTCTCTTTGACAGTTGAGTATATTCAAGGCAGCACTCACCTAGAGCCATTTGAGAAATATTCTGTGAATGTTTAACCAACACACAGGAGCCCTAAGAAGTATCTGTGCTTCAGTTCTTGTGATTTCAACCCTCTTTCAGTCATCATTACAGCCAGTCACTCTAAACAAATATATCACCAATGGATGATTGTTTCTGTGCTTAAAAAGTACTGTGAACAGAAAATGGTTCCAGATACCAAGTATATCACTGTTCTCCCTTACCCTCTGTAAAATGAGAGCAATTAGAACATAAAGGATGTTTTTGTCGTTTGGCACAGATATATCTCAGGCCATCATTGTTGATTGAGTGTCTGCTCTAATCACAGCCAGTTGAGCAGTGTTTTGCTTGATTTGGAGAAGAATCATGCATGCTTAACTTTGCCTTAGTTTCTCTAGTTATAAAATGAATAAATGTGACTCTACGTCTAGGTAATTTCATTTACATGGCATCTTAAATCTTCCAGGATCACACAGATGCTGTTTAAATTATTAATAAACTCATTGTTTAGTAGCAAAAACAATCCCATCTCCTCTACAGTTACAAGTAGAATTATTTGGTGGTTTTGTTGCTGTTGTTTTGCTGTTGTTGTTGTTTTTGAAACAGAATCTCATATATCGCTCACTGTCCTGGAACTTTCTTTGTAAACCAAGCTGACCTAGAACTTACACAGATCCATCTGCCTCTGCCATTCCAGGGCTGGAATTAAAGGTGTGTGCCACCTGCCCTGTTAGAGTTATTGTTTAGCAGATCTTCTGTCCTACTTTCAGGCTCTGGGATAAGCATGTTATATAAAAAGCCTGTTGCCTAGATACTGAAGTATAAATGGCTCCATTTTACAGAAGAGGAAACTGAGATTGAGACAGGGAATATAGCAGGTCCAGTGCCACAGGCAGAGTCAGGGTGGCATTCAGCTAATCTGGTCTGTATTTCTGGGGGTACTCTCTGTCTGACTCTGGTAAGTGACTGTTCCTTTGTGGCGCCTGTGTTACAGTTTTTATTGTGTGTATGTGTCTGTGTCTATATCTGTGTGTGTCTGTCTGTATGTTCCTAAAATTGCAAAAATTTAGATATTTCTGTTCTCACCTCCTTAGCATGTCAGGCCAACTTCCTCTCATCAAGTGTAACTGTAGCTTGGAGGCAGCCCTGTCCCTTGGCTATGGATGCCATTCCTTAATCAGAATTCCACCCTCCTCCTTAATTGCTGCTGCAGACTCATCTAAGCTGCAAGACAGAGGCTGCAGAAGTCAGCAGTCTCAGAAGGCATTTGGTCACTTTGCAGCAGCAGCATCTTCCTATCCCCCACCTTCACACCAGACCAGTAACCAGCAAAGCTCTTGGTTGAGCTTATGTGTAAACTCAGCTGTCTGTTTTACAAGTGCATAGGAATCAGGTGTTTTAAGTGGTTTAAAAAAAAAAAAACAATAAGTCCTCCCTCTTGATGTTTGTGTGGTGTGGTGTGTGTGTGGTGTGTGTGTGGTATGTGAGATTCAGCCTTTGGAGAAGGACCGGTTTAGAACCCCTCACTGCCATGGATGACTATTTTACTAGCATGTTGGGTTTTGTTTTAACCTACCGTAGACATGCATCTGCCCTTCCACAGCATTTAATGAAGAGGTATTTGACATAGATCTCTCAAAACAAAGGCTACATTATGCACCCTGTGCATGGAGAGCAGCTGGATGCTCCTCTGTAGATGCATGATTAGGAACTGCAGAGTTGCGCTGAGCGTAGGAACTACGATGGGTAAATAAACCCTTCTCAGTTCCTTTTCTGCTTGGAATATGAATTAGGATATGCAGAGACTAAATGACAGGAGCAGCCCAGTGAGGAAAACGCTTTATTTTTATTACTGTAATATTCTTCTTCCTATATTCTGTCATACCAAAGCATAGTGCCAGCGACCTTTAGGAATGACTCTATATAAAAAGAAAGAATTGTCTCAGGTGAATGTTTGCTCTTAATTAAAAGCCCGCCTATAATTCTGTTTTGTATTATTTTTAGTTAGAAATATTTAGTTGAAATACAAATATATGAATTCAAGGCAAATACTGTGCTGATTTCACTGTAATAAGTACCACAGTCAAATTATCACATATGCCACTGCTCAGAGGTAGTGTGTGTGTGTGTGTGTGTGTGTGTGTGTGTGTGTGTGTGTGTGTATGTATGTATGTGTGTGCCAGCGCGCGCTCATGCGTGCTCACATGTATTTGTGTGCATGTGTGTGCGCTCATACTCTATTCATTTTTCATACCTATCATTTATTGATGGCACTTACATTGATATTATGGCCTGGCTGCTGTGTTAGTGCTGTAATAATAAACACCGAGGCCCAGGCCTTATCTCATGGATTTCGATGTGTACACAGCCATTAGAGAACTGGAGCATAAAGTAGTTCTCTTTCAGATTGGAGGCCCCTCCATCCTGTTTCTCAGACTGACTGTACCAATTTCAGTCACCTCCACAGCAAACAAGTTAGCCTTTCTCCACATTCTCATAGCAGTCATAGCAGATGGGAGGTGATGTCCCCATGCCTGCATGGTTAGCACTGAGAGCATCCTTTCAAACACTGTTGAAACTTCATATGCTTCCTTTGGAGAAACGTTTACTCAGGTTCTTTGCCTAATTTTTAAATTGAACCATTTAGCTTTGTTACTTTTTTGTAATTCCTAACATATTCCTTACTGGATTTGTAATAATAAAAGAGAAGTTTGAGATTTCCTCAATTAGAAAGTCAGAGGATAAAGGGAAAAACAGATAAGAGAAGTTAATGTGCAAACAGCTCCCAAAGGTTTCTTATAGTGAAATCTCGATTTTATGCCTCTGTTGGTATAGGAGCTTGTTCCAGGACTGTTCGGTCATTCATTCATTCATTCATTCATTCATTCATTCATTCATTCATTCATTCATTCATTTTCAGGCCTGTACTGCAATGGCTCAATAAGCCTATTTGTCAGAGGTTCCTTGGTCTGTAGAGTTTTGCTTTGATAAAAGTTTGCAGATATTTTTCCCATTCTATAGGTTGGCCTTTTATTTTTTCTTTGCTGTGAAATGTTTTTTAATATAGTCAAGCATTTTTTATTTTTATTTTTGTTATCTACATTTTTTGTGGCTCACACATTATGTTCAAAAGTTGTACTCCTATATTATCCTACAGGAAGTTAAGGTTTTAGATCTTAAAAGGTTTTAATTCATTTGGGGTTGATTTTTGTATGGCTGTAAGATAAGCTTTCAAGTTCATTCTGATTGCATGTAGATATCCAGTTGTCTTAACACCATTTCTTGAAAAGCCTGTGCTTTCCCTGTTGTATATATATATATATATTTTTTTTTTTTTGGAAACCTTGTCAAAAGATTACCGCATCAAAGTGAGTTTATTGCTGAGGTTTCTTTTTTAATTTATTTTTTATATAAATTACAGTTTATTCAGTTTGTATCCCAGCTGTAGCCCCCTCCCTCATTCCCTCCCAATCCCACTCTCCCTCCCTCATCTCCTCCCACGCCCCTCCCCCAGTCCACTCATAGGGGAGGTCCTTCTCTCCTTCCCTCTGACCCTAGCCAATCAAGTCTCATCAGGACTGGCTGCTTTGTCTTCTTCTGTGTCCTGGTAAGGCTGCTCCCCGTTCAGGGGGAGATAATCAAAGAGCCAGCCACTGAGTTCTTGAGTTTTCAGGTTTTATTCCATCATGTCTGTCTGTCTTTCTCTGCTGCTATAATAGTGTTTACTTTGTAATGTGTGACAATCACATAGTATGATTTCACTAGTTTTGTTCTTAGGGCTCAAAAATGCTATTGTCCTCTGTTCTTTTGTGTACATATTAATTCTAGTTTTTTATTGTTTTTTTAAGAGCTGTTAGAATTTTGATTGAATTCATAGACTCTGGAGAAACTTTTACTAATATGAATGTTTTTGAGATATTCTTTAAAATCCATAAATACAGACAGAATGGATAGCTTTTCATTTATTTGTATATTCAACTTATTTCAGCTTATCAATCTTCTATTTTTTTGGTGTACTTATTCCAAGATATTTTCCTTTCACACTATTATATATAGGATTTTCTTTCTTTTTTTGTTTCTTTTAATTTTTCTTTTTGGACAATTCATTATTATTATTATATAGACATATAACTGATTTTTTTTTTTTACATTGACTTGGTATTTATGGTGATTTGAATGAGAAACATTCCCTGTAGTCTCGGGCATTGGAGTACTTGATCTGTGTTTGGGTGTTAAAAAGAGGTACAGTTCTCCTGGAGTATGTCACTGGGGGTGGGATTTGAATGTAAAAATCCTCGTCTGCTTCCCGCTTCCAGTTAAAGATGTGAGCTCTCAGCTTTCTGCTTCTGCTACCACATGAGCCACTTGCAGCCAGGCCTCCCTGTCAGGATTGGCTTTTACTGTCTGGAAACGTGAGCAGAAATAAACTTTTTTTTTTTTTTTTTTTTTTTTTTTTTTTTTTTTTTTTTTTTTTTGCATAGGTTGCCTTGGTCTTGATTTTATCACAGTGACAGAAATATCAACCTATGCCTGAATTTTATTGTTTTTATTCTGAAGGGATGATTTTGTCAAATGTATTTGCAGTGTCTTTGGAGATAACAGTGTGATGTTTATCCTTCATTCTCTTAATGCAGTTTGTCTCATTGTCACTTGCATATATTGAACTATTTTTGTGTCCCAAGGAAAACCCCACTTAATCAATCCAGCAGTTCTTTCAATGTGATATTTATCTGAATTAAGAAATACTTTTTTTTGGAAATTTTACATTCATGTTTATTAGAGGTATATTAGACCCATAGTTTATTTTTTGCAGTGTCTTTTTTTTTCTTCAGATTTTGAGGAGAGCACTGGTCTTAAAAATGAATTTGAAAGTAGTTCCTTCCTCTTTTATTATTTGGAAGAGTTTGAGAAGTGACAATTCTTTTTCAAGTATTTGCCAGATAGGTTTCTATATTGATGACTGTTGGTACTTTGGATGAACTTCTTGGTGTGTTAAAAATCCTACTGTTATAGCTTACATAAACCATATTGTTTAGAAGCCTTGTTTTTAGTATATTCACTGAAAACCACTATGACTAAGGAATGCAAATGTATAAGGAATCAAAATATGTGCCTAACTGGTGGCTGTATGACTTGTCACTCATCAAATGACTAATGACTAGAAAACAAAGTGCTTTTAAATCTTTAATTAATTAATTAATTAATTTACTTGGTATGACTGTTTTGCTTACACATATATCTGTACAGCATATAATACCTAATGCCTACAGAATCTAAAAGAGTGATTCAGCTCCCCAGAGTCTAGAGTTAGAGACAGGTAGTTGCTAACTGCTGTGTGAATACTGGGAATTGAATACAGGTTCACTGAAAGAATAGCAAGTGTTACTAATGGCTGAGCCATCTCACCAGCCCAAAAGTACTTTTAATATTCAGATATACTAAAGTTTACCCTATCCATTAATAACTGGAATCACTTAAGCTTATAATTCAGTGGAAAGATCAAACTAATGCACTATCAGTTACTCAACAGCTCTTTGACATTTGTCAATTCATTGAACCTTTTTAAAATATAAAGTTATTAAAGTAAGGGTTTACTTATGTATGTAAGTGTTTTGTCTGTATGTATGCACCCAAGAAAAGAGCATCCCATCCCATGGGACTATAGTAATAGATGATTGTGAGTTGCCATGTGGTTGCTGAGAATTTAACTCAGGATCTCTAAAAGAGCAACCAGTGCCCTTACCTGCTGAGCCATCTTTCTAACTCATTTAACCCTTTTTATACCTAATTTTCTTTGTCCCTAAAGTGGGAATACAAGGATTGCTGACCCTTAAAGATGGTATTAATGAATATGTCAGTCACTAAGCATTAAAATGTAATATATGGATACAGTTTTTCCTGTTAGAAGTGTTATAGCTATAGTTAGTATGGTTTTATGTGAATAGAATCATAATATGAGATATAATTCAATTAAAAATATTATAAGTAATCAGAAAATAGTGTGATTATAAACTAATAGATTTCTGTAAATGAAATATCCCTTACAGAAATACAAGGTTATAAGCACTTGACTTTTTTTTTCTAAATCTCTATTGCTCAATTCACAATTTGACATTTTTTTATTTTTTATGCTCTGTCTAAGTTAAAGTTTCAATTGTTATGATAAAATACCATGATCAGAAGAAGCGTAGGGAAGAATTTTTTTTTTTTTTTTTTTTATTTCAGCCTACAACTCTCAGATCACATCAATTAAGAGAGGAAGTCAAGCACGGGAACTCAAGATAGGAACTGAGGACAAAGCCATAAGGGAATGCTGTTTACTGGCTTGCTCCTCAGGGCTTGCTCAGCCTACTTTCTTAAACTCAGGACCGCCTGCGCTGGGGCGCCACTACCCACAGTTGCATGGGCTCTCCCACATAATCATTAATCTGGACCGATTTTATGGAGGTATTTTCCTTCCTTCCTTCCTCCTTCCTTTCTGTTTGGCCATGATAAATTGGGTCAGTGGTCTTTTTCTACCCATCTTTGAGATTAACAAGAGTTGTGAGTTTGTCATGTGGGTGCTGGGATTTGAACCCTGGTCCTCTCCAAGAGTAGCCAGTGCCTTTACCAGTTGAGCCATCTCTCAAGCCCCCCCCCCCGTCATATGTTTGTTTGTTTGTTTGTTTAATTTAATTTATTTATATATTTATTTATTACAGTTTGTTCACTTTGTATCCCTACTGCAGCCCCTTCCCTCATCTCCTCCCAATCCCATCCTCCCTCTTCTCCTATGCCCTTTCCCTAGACCCCTAATAGGGAAGGACCTCCTCCCCTTCTCTCTGACCCTAGCCTATCAGGTCTCATCAAAGCTGGCTGCATCATCTTCCATTGTGGCCTGACAAGGCTGCACCCCCCCCCCGGGGGGGGGGGAGCTTGAGAGTTCCTCTTCCCACATAACTCTAGTTTGTGTCAACTTAACAAGAAGGTAACCAGGACATGTTGGAAAACCCATCCTTTCCACCACGTTGTACTTGTGATATAAATTACAGAGGTAAATTGGCATGTGCTGTTTTTACTTGTTGAAAGTAGGTTTTTGGAATGAGGAGGGCCTACTTGTTTCATACTGAAGCACATTTATGTCAAATGTGATTCAAACCTCCCAGTCCTGGCTCACCCAAACCCCTGCCCTATAACAAGGAGAAAAGAAAATAGCAAACAATTTAGAGATTTAAAATGCTGCACCCTTGAAAACAGCTACACAGTAGCCATTTCCAACAGCAGTTACAATTGTTTATCCCACAGTATAAAAATTCCTGCCTTGGCAATGAAGAGCTGGAGCTCAGCCTTGGAGTGAGCGCTCTGCTCTGCCTGGAAACCTGTAATCAGGATCTGGCTTGGCTATTTCAGCAGGTCTCCCTAGTGCTCTTCCCTGGGTGTTTAGGCCACAATTTAATGGTGTTGTGCTAGCTAATGCTACTCCATACTTGTTCTTTTACTTGAAAGTCTCATCTAAGGGGACAAAATTCTCCCTGGGAGCCTCTATCAAGCTGGGGCTCCATCAGCTGTTTTCACTGGACTGCTCTAGTCATTCCTGCTGAGTTATATAAGTATCTGATATGATATTCTGCTGCTTGCTATTTTGTTTTTTTTACTCTTGCTTTCTGTATACTTAGAAAAATCACTCATTCAAAACCAAAGTGTGGCTATTTTGGACAATCTACATAAAACAATATTCTATACAAAAGGTTTCATGACTAAATGTGAGACATGTCTTCCTTTCCTTGGGTAACCAAAAAGGTTATTAGTACTTTAAAGGCTCTGAGGAACCTTATGACTATGGAATACCCCCACACAGACAGGTGTCACCCGCTGCCTTTCTTTTTATATTTATATTAATTCTTCAAGAAGTTCATTCAAGGCCAACCAATGACTGCCCCCCCCCCCGATACCCACCCCATAGGAGAGAGCCAAACCACCCTGACCTTATTAATGATACTTTGCTATGCTTGCAGACAAGCCTGTCTTCCACCCAACAGTGGGTCAAAACAGACGCTGAGACCCACAGCCAAATGTTAGGCAGAGCTCAGGGAGTCTTGTGGAAGAGTGGAGGGAAGGATAGAAGGACCTGGAGGGGACAAGAACTCCACAATTAAAAACCAACATAGTCAACTAACGTAGGAAAATGGGGGCTTACAGAGACGGAAGCACCACCAAAGAACAGGCATGGACTGAACTTAGGCTCTCAACACAGATGGAACAGACGGGCGGCTTGGTTTTCTTGTGCGTTCCCTAGTATGGGGAGCAGAGGTAGTCTCTGCCATGGACTCTGTTGCCTGCTCTTAGATCATTTGCCCCTGGCTGAGCTGCCTTGTTTGGCCTCAGTGGAAGAGCATGTGCTTAGTCCTCATGGGACTGGATGTTCCGGGTTGAGTTGGTTGGGGGTGCTCCCTTTTTCTGAGGAGAAGGGGAGGGAGGAAAGGGGGGGGGAATGGGAGGGTGGGACTTGAAGAAGAGGGGGAGAGGAGGTGTGTTGAGGATGTAAATTGAATAAATTTTTTTAAAAAGTTCATACGGTGTATTTTGATCATATTTACTTTCTATTCCTCCCTATAGCCCTCCCAGATGTACCCCCACTCACTACCACTCTCATGTCCTCTTTTCTGATTTTAACTTGATAGCCCCTGGGCTCCAATTAGTGTTGTCCTTCACACTTCTTGCTATGGGGCCATCTGCTGACGTGCAGTAGACCTGCCAGGGTGCACCCTGAAAGAAATCTGACTCTTCCCTCCTCCAGGATCCATCAGCTCTCCATAGCTCCTCTGTTGGTGGTAGGGCTCAGAAGCTCTTCCCACCCCAAGCTGAAGTGCTAACTGGCTTGACCATGTACAGGTCTTGCGCAGGCAGCCGCAACTATTGTGAGGTCATGAGTGCAGCAGTCTTGTCCAGAAAACACTGTTTAACGCAGTCATCTCTGATTGCCAGCTGTTACAGTCCCTCTGCCCCTTTTCCAAGGTGGTCCCTAAGCTTAGCGAAGAGTGATGTAGACGTTCGTGTGGACCTGAGCTCTACACTGACATCTATTTTCTGCACTCTGACCAATTTTGAGTCTCCCTGTTAACCACTGTCTGCTGTACAAAGGAGCATCTCTGACTATCTGAGAGCTGCACTAAGCTGAGCCTGTACCCTGAAATACCGTGTGTGCTCTTTCTTCTAGGAGAGTCAGATTTGGGTCTAACATTGAAATCTCTGATTCATTTTCCAAACGGTTTTGTGGTTTGTTTTTGCTACTGTAAATAGGAACGTTTTCCCTGATTTGTCTCTCACTGCTTCTGTTTGGGAAGGTTACTGATACAATTTTGTAAGGTGCCGCATTGCTGAAAGTGTTTTCAGCTCTAAGATTTTCTTGCTGGCGTCTTTGGGGTCTGCCATATATCTGCAAAGTAATTTGCAAATAGAGATACTTTGACATCTTTTCTTATCTTTCGTATTCTTTTGTTTTTCTTTTTTGTTTTATTGCTCTAACTGGAATGTTAAGCACTATATTTAATAAGGGAGGTAAGAGTTTACACGCTTGTCTTGTTTTTTATTTTAGTGGGAGTGCTCTAAATTTTTCTCCATTTAACATGATGGTGACGATGTACTTCTTATAGGCTTATTATGTTTATATATGTTTTCTCCATCCCTAGTCTCCAGGATTTTTCTCATGAAGGGATTTGTTAAATTAGGCTTACTTTATTTGCATCAATTGAAATGATTATGTGATTTCTGTCATTGAGTTCATTTGTGTGGTTAATTTTGTTTATTAATTTTCATATGTTGACCCATCCCTTCATCTTTAGATGAAGCTAACTTGATCATAGTGAATGATCTTACAGATATTTTCTTAAATACGATTTACAAGTGGTTTTCTTTTCTTTTTTTTTTTTTTTTTTTTTGCTTTGTTTTGATTTGCTTTGTTTTGTTGAGAATTTTGCATCAGGGAGATTGGCCTATAATTCTCCATTTTTGTTGTTGTTGTATCTTTTTTAAGTTTTTTTTTTACAATTTATTTATTATATAGTCTGATTGAAGTACTCTACTTCAACTCCTCCCAGTCTCACCCTCCCTTCCTCTTCCCCTCTATTTCCTTCCCCTAGTTCACTGAAAGGGGGAGTTCTCCTCCTCAGCCATCTGCCCATAGTTTATCAAGCCTCATCAGGGATCCACTTCCTCTGTGACCTAGCAAGACCTCATCACCAGGGGAAAGTGATCAAAGAGCAGCAATCGAGTTCATGACAAAGGCAGCCCCTGCTCCCCTTACTCAGGAACCCACATGGAGAATGAGCTCCCAATTGGCTACATCTGAGCAGGGAGTCTAGGTCCTCTCCATGCATGGTCCTTGGTTGGTGCATCAGTCTCTGGAGAACCACCTAAGCTCAGATTTTTTAATTTTGTTGGTCTCCTTGTAGGGTTCCAGTGCCCTCTGTCCTCTTCTATCCCTCCCTTCTTCCATAAGACCACCTGTGCTCTACCCAAAGTTTGTAGGCTGTGAGTCTCAGCATCTGCTTTGATCCCTTGTTGGGTGGAGCCTTTCAGAAGGCTCTCTATGGTAGGCTCCCATTGTGTTCCCTCTCTTCCACCGCTTCTGGTATCTCTCCTGTTTGCCATTCTGAATGAGATTTAAGCATCCACCTTAGGGTCCTCCTTGTTGTTGAACTTCTTTAGGTCTGTAGATTTTAGTAAGGCTATCCTATATTATATGGCTAATATCCACTTATAAGTGAGTGTATACCACGCATGTCTTTCTGTTTCTGGGTTACCTCACTCAGGAAGATCTTTTCTAGGACTATCCATTTGCCTGCAGATTTCATGGAGACTGGGTTTCCGAGTCAGAGGAAATCCCATAGAGAAGGAAGCAACTGTTGTTGTATCTTTATTAGATTTTGTTATCAGGATGATACTTGTTTCATAAACCATCTTTAGAAATGCTCAGTTTTTGTTTGTTTGTTTTTGCTATTTTATGAAATAATATAAGTGATGTTGGTGTTAATGTGTTCTTTAAAGGTCTGGTAGAATTCTGTACTCAATCTGTCTGAACCTGTGCTTTTCTTAAATGGTAGAGTTTCAGTTACTGCGTCTATCTTGTTAGTTCTATTGCCCTGCTTAAAGTTCATTCTTCATCTGTTTAAGTTCGTTAGGTATGTAGAAATTTGTTATATATAAGAGAAGTTTATCTGTTGCTTTTAGGTTTTCCAATTTATTGGACTGTACAGTTCTTAAAGTATGTCTTCATAATTCTTCAGGGTCTGTTGTAATCTAGCCCTTTTCACCTCTAATTTTATTATTTTAGGTATTCTATTTCTTTTGGTTAATTTGGCTGAGGATTTGTCTATTTTATTTATCTTTTCAAAGAACCAACTCATCTTGAGTCTTTTCTTTTCTTTTTTCTTTTTTTTTTTTTTCAGTTTCATTAATTTCTGCCCTGATCTTCATTATTGCTCTCCCTGTGCTGAGTTGAGCTCAAATTGCTGAGCTCTAGTTTTTCCAGCACCCTAAGGTTAATCATCTGGTTGTTTATTTAAGGTCACTCTGGGGTTTTTGTTTGTGTCTGTGTTTTGTTTGGGATTTCTTTGTTTTGTTTTGATGCAGGAGCCTTCTACAAAGCTCTAGCTGTCTTGGAACTCACTATGTAGACCAGGCTGGTTTCAAACACAAAGACATCCACCTGCCTCTGCCTTCCAAGCTTTGGGATTAAAGGTGTGTGCCACCACAACTGGCTTGGCTTTTTAATCTAGGCATAAACTTCCCTTTTAGGATTGCCTTCATTGTATCCCATAGATATTGGTGTGTTGTGTTTCCTTTATCATTTAATTATAGGTCCTTTTAATTCTTGATTTCTGCAATGATCCATTCATGATTCAATAATGCATTGTTTAGTTTCCATGAGTTTATATATTTTTCTAGTTTTTCTTGCTGTTGATTTCTAGCTTCATACCATTGTGGTCAGATAGAATACAGGATATTGTTAAAAAATTTTCCTATATTTGCTGACATTTGTGTCCTAACATGATCTGAGGTTCTGTAGAGTGCTCACAAGAATGTGTCCTCTTTGGCATTTCAGAGGAATGTTCTATAGATGTCTGTTCAGCCTATTTGATCAATCTTTCATTTAATTCCAGTATTTATTTATTCAGTTTTGTCTAATGGTGAGGAGTGTGAGGTATTGAAGTCATCCAGTGTTTCTCTGTTGAGGTTAACATGTGGTTTTAAGTTTAGTAATGTTTGCTTTACAGAATTGGATCCTTGAATATTTGGTGTGTTTATATTTAGAACTGTACTTTTCTCTTGATTGACTGATCCCTTATTCAGTGTAATGGGAACCCTCCTTATCTTTCTAGACAAGAACTGGTGTGAAGTCTGTTTTGTGAGATATCAGAAGAGCCAACACCTGCTTGTTTCTTGGTTCTATTTCTTGGATTGCTTGTTTGTTTGTTTGTTTCCCATCCTTCTTAAGAAAGGATCTATCTTGGGTGATAAATTGAATTTCTTGGAGGCATGGAAAGGGATTCTGTTTTCTAATCTGGTCTGCTAATCTGTATTTTTTTTTTTTAATGGGTGAATTGAGAACATGATATTCTGAATTAAGATAGAAAGGTACATATTGCTCTTTGTCATTTTGTTGATTTAGTAGTGCTGGGTACTTTCTTGGTCTTTTATGAGGTTCCCCAGTGGGAGACTCTATGAAAACAACTGTTGGGATTTTATAGAAAGAGTTCTGCCACCAAGCTACGTTCCAGCCCTGAATTTTGTCCTTGATCTCTTCCCAGGCTGGTAATATGCACTCAGATCCTCTCTTGTGATACCGGGCAGCAGCATTCAACCACAACCCTAATCAGCTGTGTGGCCAGGAGTCACAACAACTACCCCTTCAGAGGACTATGTTGCCAGCATCATCTTTCAGATATTGTTTTTTCTATTTTTTTAAACCCCATCATGATTACACATTACTCATCTATGAATATGAGAGGTATTCATCTTCATCCCTTAATTACAAAATCAACTTTAGTATACTGTAGGCTATTGTAAATGGTCCAAGTAAGTGTAAAGCTGGTGAGGCCAGCTATGATTCTTTCTAGGTCAGGTATACCCCAAGATGGTGGCAGAGCTCAAGTCTACAAGGTTGTGTGTGTGTGTGTGTGTGTGTGTGTGTGTGCAGAGCCCAGGACTGGAGCTGGCTTGCCCAGTGCCCACCCTGTTCTGCAGTGCCTAAATATAATGCTGGCAAGCTCCTCAGCCTCCCTGCCCACGTCAGCATACACGTTGTAGTATGGGCTCCATGGAAAGCACAAGGACCAGATGTGACACAGAGTCAGCAGTAAATACCGTCGCTGGTTGGGGCCAGTCACGGTGGCATAGAATGCGTAGCAGCACTGGCTTGTGTCTGCCTGGAAACAAGAAACAGTGATGGGAGAGTCAGTTTTTAATTGTAAAAGCAGCAAAACTCCAATAGCCTCACTCAGTAGCGCTGCGGTTTTCAGCGCCTGCTCTATCTGTAGGCTGTCTTTGGTCACCTCTGCAGATGTGCTAGACTGCAGCAATCCTGCAGTGACTGCATCAGCCGTAGACAAAGCACCATGGGACACATCGCATCTGAGAGTGCCCGTGGGCTTCCTCTCAGAGGCTGTGTGCTCACACTGAGAACACAGAGCCAGGGAAGTGTTTTGTGAGAATAGGTGCTGCGAACATGTCCTTCGGACAAGTCATTTCCAAATGAAATTTTATGTTCTGCACTTTATAGATAAATGTGATTTAAAAGCTTTATTTGTAGAGCTATAGGACACATTTGAAAAAAAAAATGAATAAATGAGCTGGTGAATCTTAATGATTAGAAGCAGAGACTCTGATGTCAGACATGCTGGGGTCGAGGCCCAGCTCCATGTAGAAGCTGTGTGACTTTCCTGCAGTGAGCCCATACTAGTTTCTCCTATAAATTGAGGAAACTATAATTCATGCCTGATAAGATGGGTTTTGCTCACTATATGCTAAAATGAGTACAGACTCCTTAGCCTTGTACCTAAGAAACAGAAATCCCTGTCTATTTACAAGTGACCATCCAGCACTACTGTGTCTGGTAGGTAGATACTTTGGTAGAGCGGATGCATGTGTAGCCAGTGAACAGTGAAATTCCCTGCCGCTTCAGCCTGGAGCACTGGCTCCCAATTTCTTGGGGTTCCTTGAGCATCTTTCAGAAAGGACAGATACCCAGTTGATTAGGGGCTCGAGGACACAGCCTGGTTGAGAACCCAGCACCTGACATGCTCTAGATACATTACGCCACGGCCATCATCTCCAGCACAGAGACTAATTTTGGTTCAGAGGCGGCAGGCCAGGAGCATCAGTGTTCATTCAAGTCCACTTCCACCTCCTACCTTTTAGAATGCTGTTCCCATCATATTCTTCGCGGACAGGAGATGGGACTGATACACTGTTCAGACATATCTTTATCTCAAAACTCCGTGAATGGAGTTCTTACCCTGTTCAACATTTTATCCGTCAGTAGCCATGTAACTTAACTCTGTAAATTGTACTGACCTGGTCAGTGTTTTTTGTTTCTTTGATTTGGTTTTTTGTTTGTTTGTTTGAAGAAAAAAAATTGCTTTGCTTTTGCACTGTTTTTTTCTCAATCACTAAATTTTTAGCTCATATTATATTCATTTTAAATTTCTTCATGCCTAGAACATTGCTTTGTGAATTCTAAAATGAGTAAAAATTCAACCAAGTGGATTACTTATATGAAAAGGCTAACCAGCCATCAATATAAGCTAAGACAGTTTAATGTGATATCATTAAATTGTCTCAAAAATAGGGGAGATGAATTTTCTCCAAGATAGGGGAGATGAAGGACAGAAGCAAACTCCCAGATGGCTGCACTCAGAAGTACTCATTAAGTGAGGAGACTCTGGGGCTCACACTGCTGACCTCTGTAAGAGCGCCTGAGCCTTGTTGGAAAGAATGCTGTACCTCAGTGGCATTTGGGGATTCACAAGCCACAGAAGAAGGGAACCAGAAGGATTGACTGGTTCTGGGCTACATGACCAGTATTCCATATTTGACAGTTGATTGACTACAACAGGAAATCTTCTATCTCAAAGTTACGTTAACCTATCTGAAGATAGCAGGCATGAGACAGGACTTCCGCTCTCCTCAGCTCCACTCTCCCCTCAACTCCTGCTCAGGAGAAGCAATCTGTGTGCTACTAGCCATGTCCACTTTGCTGCCCTATTTGTATTTTAAACTCAACATACTGAACATGATTCAACTATGCAACAGGTTGTGCACTTGAAGGAGCATCTGTATTTTCTATGGGTTTTGATGATAGATCGTTTTTTGCTGGGTTCATTCTTACTTCACAGACCCTCCTGACTCCTGTTCAGATTCCATGGCCACTCATCATCGGCACCCTAATTGTCATGTTCCTCTTGAATTCCCATAGTTTTGTATTTGTACCTCACTCCTGAAATCAATTTGACTAACATCAAATTTACTTACTTCATTAGTTTGTACATTTTTGTGAACAATAATATTTTACTAATTTTTATATCTCTTTCACATTTCTTTGCACATAAAGTTCAAAGAGTCTATTTTGGATGAATCAAGATAAGAAGAATTAAGTGGGTTGATTGATATCAAAGTATTTAAACGAAGTGTGTTGTATAGATACTTATTTCCTTTTAGAACATGGCACTTTTGTTTTTATTGACTCAAGTTTGATATTAAGATATCTAGCATCCATTGGGGGTGCTGTGATGCATGCCTCTTATCCTGCATTTGGTATGCAAAGACAGAAGTGTTATGAGTTTGAGGCTAGCCAGGGCTACATGGCAATATTTTATCTCAAAAATAAAGAAATTACAAAATGTTGTCATAACATCTTACCCTGAAAGGTTCACTAAGCCCACAGATGTTTCCTTGACTTACAGGATTTTTCTAGTGCCTTTGCTTCAAACTCACAGTGCAATTCCAGTCTGCCATAGCACACTCGGGTTTGTTGTTTATTTATTTGTGTGTTTGTTTGTTTGTGTCATATTTCTGAGGCTGGCTTCAGACATGAAGCCTTCCTGTCGTGACCTCCCTGGTGCTGGGATTACAGCAGCAGGTTACCGTATATGGCTGAGCCACTCACTTTCAAGAGCCAGTGAGAGAGGCAGAGTGGACCCTGTCTCTGATGTTGACATCTTTTACTTGTGTCTTCCCTACCTTCCATAGCCAGGAAATGCTCCCTGTTCCCAATAGTCAACATTCCTAGAAGACCACTGCAGGTCCCCAAGAAGCCCAGAAAGGAAGTTGGAGTGGGTTCATGAGTCTGAATGTAATGACTGACATTCTGAGACTTCTTCAGGCCTTTCATGGCTCCTCTTATTCCAATAGTATCTTCTCCTCACCTTCCCTCTTCCCCAGCTATGAAACCTCCCTTCTGGCTCTTTCCCTTCTCCCAACTCAGCTTTCACCCTCATCTCTTTGTCCCAGGCCAAGAGAGAGTGGGCAACCAGAGTGTTCCTGAGCACTGGCATGGTTCTGCTTTATTTAGCAGCACATGACAAAGGCGAGACAAAGGGACGGCTAAGCAAATGGAGATTATCAACTCTGGAAGTCCAAAGATCTCTAGCTCAGTGTTGTCTGATTTCTCTGGGAACACTTTCTACTGTGGTGCCTGTGTGCAGGATCCAGGCCCTCTGCACTCCCTGGCCTCTGGCAACACAGCAATTCTCCTAACTCTGAGACTGAGACAGCCGGTGAAATAAAGAAAGCCAGACTGTACAAATGCAATGAGGAGGCAGTTTCCTCTCCTGCTCCCCACCCACCTCAGCTTCCATCTCTGAAAATATACAGTAGAGGGTGGGATGAGGGAGGGGGAGGGGAATAGGGAAAGAGAGAGTTCAAAAGAAAAATAAAAGTCTTAGAAAACAGCAAAGAAGAAATTTTGCCTATCAGGGTTACCAGATTCAGGTTTATAGGAACAAAGATTCCCTGTCAAGTGAGGACAACAGTGAAGCGGTGCAAACCATTTTGAGTCTTCAGGTTATCTGGAGAGGAAGTTCTGAGAAATGGCCTACAGGAGGATGTTTGATTCCATTTTATTCAGGCTTAAGCTTAATTTCTCACTACATTGCCAGGCGGCAAAGAGGCTGTGGTTGAGGAAGTGAAAGAACCCTGGGCTAATAAGAGTGTGGGCTACATGCCATGGGGCTATCCCTGCTCTTAACAGTGGCCACAGGACAGCAGACAGCTGGACTTGAAGCAGCTAAATCCTTGGCTAAGGAGCCAGGGATAAGACTTACCACTACGTGCCAGACATAAGTGACATCTTTTGCAGCCCTCCTCCATCAGCCTCATTCTCACTCTGTCCTGTTACTCATTACTGCTTCCCTTTCCCAGTTGAAGCTTCTTCTGGTGTCTCTTAAGTTCTTTCTGGGAGGAAACTTGGGTGTGGTCTTTTCTTTGCAGGGATGGGACACCTTAAGAGTGTTATAGGACACAAAGTTGGCAATTTT
Organism: Psammomys obesus; assembly: GCF_907164565.1. Taxonomy (NCBI): domain Eukaryota; kingdom Metazoa; phylum Chordata; class Mammalia; order Rodentia; family Muridae; genus Psammomys; species Psammomys obesus. The sequence goes on from NW_026596162.1 coordinate 2,305,586, forward strand.
GAAATTTCCTTAAATGGCAATTAGATTTGCACTGAAGGTAGCTTGGCCATTCCCTGAGCAACTTGCCAGCACTGCCTTTTTTTTTTTTTTCATCTCATTCTTGAGATTTGTGTTGTGAATTGGGTTTTCTGGATCTTCTGTGTGTGGTTTGAATCAGATATGCTAACAAGGCTAGCAACTACAGACCATACTTAGTCTCTTTTTCCCTTCTTTCCTAGGGATGTTAGTTGGTGTCTAGGCAAATGGCTGAGACCATATCAGTGATTAGGCTTTGGTATAAAGAATCTATTCTAAAGACATATCAACCTTTGAGGGAGGAAATAGAAAGGATTGCAGGTACAGAAAGATACTCTTCTAAAGAGGTGAGGTAACCAAGGTAGAGGCTGATAATAATGCATCTCAGCAGCATGGTAGAGGAGGGCTACCTCAGAGCTACCTAACCTGGGGCCTAGCTCAGGTGAGACCAGTTTTGTAGGAATTAGGAAAACTGCAGCTGAATTCAGCTGCTGCTTGTGGCCACACTGATGTCGATGCTGTACAGGCATGATGCTCTTAGTATAGACTGTTGATTGATAGCTGTCACAGTGGTAGCATTCAGTGGAAACCCTGCTTTGATTTGCGAACTTGTGTCTTCACTTTGGGTTCCCATGTCTGGTCTAATGCTCTGTCTGTGATGCTTTGCACACCCCGGGTTGCTAAGCTTGGATACTCAGTTGTTGCATTTATTAACTGTCTTTTTCTGCTTTTGATATGTTCCACTTGTAATGGGTCTATCAGGATGTAACTCTCCTCAGAAGTAGAGGCTCATCTGGCTCTTTCTTCTCATTTAATTTTCGCAATAATTTGATGAAGAAGTTTACTGCATGTGGAGAACTAGAGGGAGCCTGAAAGTCGGAAGAAAGGGCACAGCCGTGGTGGGATCACCGGGTTTAGGAAGAGGGGGCACATTGTGGCTGTGATGTATGAGTGTGAGGAGGATGGGGAGTCACGTGCTGTCATGGATCCCCCTCTCTTCTCACTCTCACCACGCACTCTTGAGCACAGTGGCTTCCGCACTTCCCTTTCCCCATCCGATGAATCTGGATCACACCATCTGCCGTGCTGTGCTGTGAGCATGGGAAGTGAGAGGTAAATCCTATGGCGGAAACCAGCAGATATGGCAAGTCTGAGGGAAAAGAGATCGGAACATGTAGCTTTAGGGTCGGTCCTGGGCACATGTTACTTACTTTGAACATTTTGAAAAGAGAAATTAGTCATTAGTGGGTCTGGCATGCCACCTCTGAGTTAGTAATCTGTCTTACTGGGATCCTCTGAGAATTTGATAGAACTCTAAAAAGCTATTTCCTGGCCCTTAATGGCTAAAATTTATAGACTGTCATGAAGCTCACGGTCATTGGAGAGACGGATACAGGATTTAGTAGAAGTGAGAGCTGAGCACCCCGGAAAGCAGGACTAGTGTGTTCACCAAATGTTCCTGTGGTATTCTTTCTGCCCTCTGACAGGCAGGATGGCAGGGCTGAAGTACCTAGAGGGACCTAAATTTTTGTTTTCACTTGGCCTTTTTGTTTTAAGATTTAGGAAGGACAAGATGGGCTGTCTTTTTCTCAATGTCAGGTTTGGCTCTTGGCCTGCTATGTAGGGCAAAACATCTTGACTATGTCCTCAAGGTTTGTGCTACAAATGAGTTTACCTAACGAGACTTTATTTTCTGTATGGAAGCTACAGTTGTCACTGGAAATCAGGCAAGAAAATCTAAAGACCAGTAATAGCTTTGACATTTACAGTGATGGCCAAACTGGCCTGTGCCCATGGAGCATGAACACACCTTGCACAAAACACATTTGCATTGAACATTTCTTTTGTCCCCTTCGCTCTGGTCTCTGGGTTCTTGGGAAATTGGAGTAAAGTCTGAGTGGTCAGGGCAAGCAGCACAGGGGAGGCACATGCCAGGTACCTGGTAGGAGCTCTTCGCAGTGTTCGCAGACTGATGAGTTGCTGATTCTTCTGAGAGATATAGCTTGAGCTCAGGGGGTGGGGCCTAGCAGAACTCCATGCTCACTTCTATTCTACTTTGAACTATGACACTCTGCGAACTTTGCTGTATATTGTGTTTGAATGTGGTACCGAAGAAAATAATACTTCACATTTGTTCCTAAAGTCTTGTTGACACAAACTCTAATATTAACAATTAGAATTTTATGTAAAAAAAAGTGATTTTAAGGAAAACACAATTGTGTATAGACTGCAGCTAAAATATCCTAACCATTATATAATATTCCTAGGTCATGGCTAAGTATTAATATCTTTTTCCTGTAATTGTCTCTGTTGCTGTTTAGAAAATATATAATATTTAAATCACACTGCACTGGGGTGCAGTGGATGCCAGTGGGGTTTTTAGTGTGTTCACAGAGACATAGGAACATCTCTACTATCAATTTTAGAACATTTTTCGTCACTCCAAAATATATTAATTTAATTTGGCATTTTTACTTATGTAAGATATCTTCTGCAGTTATTTCTTTAACTTTAAAATCTTATGTGATATTTGAACAGTAGTATCTAAGCCTTCTTTCTCTTTCTCTTTTCTCCCCTTAAATTAAAAAGCATCTTGTTCGGGGAGGGGACTTGAAATCTGGTATTGGATCCCCAAGGCCCACAGAGACTATGCATAATGTGCTAGGATGTCAAAGTACCCATCTCTACGCTGTTTACCAGGGGGAGATCACCTGATCTTCACTTTTCACATGGTGGCGTTTTATGATTTGTTCCAAATAAAGCCTTCCAGGGTTTAAAGTGAATGTTAGAGGGCTCAGAAAGATTTGAAATTCTCTCTCTTTCTTTGGTATTCATTAGAGAATTAGAGACCATGTTTTAAAGAGTCTGATAGTTAATTGAGCCCACAGTGTTTGTTCCATATGACACCATGATGGAAACACTGTTTTCTGTGATCTTCAGAAAGAACTAAAATTCTTTGACAAGGTAGGCAAAAATACAGTAGCTAGTTAGAAAGAATGGTGAGAACTCAGTGAGCCTCCTGCACCTTCTTGGTGAAGAAACATAGCCAAAGCCGTGAGTCGGAACTGTGCCTGCCTCAGACCACAGTTTGTGCCTGACACTCAAGAAAATTAAGGAAGATTAAAAACAAAATTGGAACAAAGTAAGAAAATCTGTAAAGATCAAGGCAACAGAGCCATGAGTTAAAACAACCTAGCCAAATATAATAAGCAATTTTTATTACCAAATGCCTAAATGGGTTAAAATAAGGGCTGCCAGACATTTGAATGTAAAAGCAAATAACTGATAGGACATACTATTTTTGTAATAAAGTGATTTTTAAGTTACTTTAGATAAGAACACAATTTCATGGACAGTAAACACACTGGAAGTACTTGTATATCAGGATAATTAGCCTAAGAGGTACATGAATCATTTGAAAAGGAAATGTCAAAGAAAGCACCACAGGGATAAATGTTAGATTTGGTCTTATTTACATAGTTGTTAATTAGAATGAATAGAGTTCTGGAAACAGTGGAGGGAACTGAGCCATTTCCTGTGAGCTTGTAGTGGACTGAATGTTTTCTTCACAGAATCCATAGTTAAAATCCTAACCTCTAATATGATTGTGTTTGGAGATGAGCATCTCAGGGAAGTGGTTAGAGCGTGGGTGTGGAGCTCTCAGAAATGTCTGTGGACATGGCTCAGTGAGTAAGAGAGTTTACTCCTAAGCATGAAGACCTCAGTTAGAATCCCAGTACCCATATAAAGTCCAGACACTGTATCATCAGGGCTGTTGGGGTGAGGTGGGGTAGAGAGAAGGGTGGATGACTAGGGATTGATAGCCACCAGCCTAGTTGTAAGTTCAGTAAGAAACCTATCTCAAAACAGTGGGCTGGCATGGATCTTTGAGTTCGAGGTAGCCTGGTCTTCAGAGTGAGTTCTAGGACAGCCAGGGCTACACAGAGAAACCTTTCTTGAAAGAACAACAACAACAAAATCTAAAAAGCAAAACAACGTAAAATACCAAAAAGCAATGGGGTGGAGAGTAGCTTTGGCCTCCAAATGTGGCATGTGTTCTCTCAATCTCTGTCTCTATCTATCTATCTGTCTGTCTGTCTGTGTGTCTCTCTCTCTTTATCTCTTTCTCTCACAGACACAGATACACACACACACACACACACACACACACACACACACACACACAGGCGTGCCCACCCCCACACACAGGGTGAAGCGAGCTAAGGGAGGAGGTGCCTTCCAGCCTCTCAGTGTGCTACAGAGCTATATGAAGTGTTTCTTTTTTAGGCCATCAGGCTGTGGTGTTTTGGTTTCAGCAGCTACAACTCAGACAGAGCCCTCCGTTTTAAATGAGGGACCCTACAACTGGGCACTAGCAATCAGCCTAGATCTGGTAGGTGCTCATTTGACCTTGGATCTGCCACTTCCTGGCTGCTTGATCTAAGGAAACTAGTTAAGTCTCTGTGATTCAGGTCCCTCAGGAACACTGGGAATAGCTATAGTGACTGTCTTGTAAGGCTGTACTGTGTATTAATGAGGTGGTGCACCTAAAGTAGCTGCTTGGCACACAGCACCCCAGGGATGCTAAGGGTATTAAGAATAATAATCACATTAGAATTCAGGGCGTCAACTCAGGTAAGGTTAAAAGCTAACTGAGAGTCATCTTGACAGCTGCAGAACTCTGAAGAACTTGTTATAGGAACAAGACCCTTTTCTGTTGGACTGCTGTCAAAGTTAACTCCCATCCCCCCATCCCAAAGCAAGCATGATAACTCAGCCTAAGTGGAAGACAGTCTGGAGGTGGCCTCACTGGTGGTTGACTGGAGCTGCTAAAACTGCATAGTGGAGGGCAGTGCGCTGTCATCCCGCCTCAGGAACACTGAAGAAAGGGGGGTAAGAGAAGAGGATGTGTCATATAGAAACAAACCACTGAATAAGGGTGCTCCATGCCAGGCATGCTACCACCTGACCTTCAGGGTGATCTTCCTGGAAACTTTATTAAAGGGCTTTGGTATTAGTATTTAGTATTAAACGGTTTTATTAAAGAGCTGAGCATGGCAAGTATGGCTTCTACAGGCCTTGCCTTTCCCTCTCCCCTCTTCCTTGTAAGCCATGGATTACATCCTTAAAGCTAACCACCAAGGTCTGTTTCCTTATTTGGACACTTTCTTATGTCACTGATTTCTAATGCTCATCACCAAGATCCATCTATCGAAGTATTGAAGTTCAGCAATCAAAAGCCCCACTTTGGCTCACCTAATTAGTATGCCCAATCAGAACATACCACCACATCCTCTATTTTCCTCTTAAAAAAATCATACCTGCAAGGCCATTTGCTGCTGTTTTCTGCCTGACTCAGAAATCAGCCACTTTTCTTCTCCAGTTAATAAAGGATCTCTCTATCTGTCTCTGAAAGTGGGTATTAGGGTGTGGTTTGTGCCTAATCCAGGGCCCAGGAAGGAGCACTGCTGTGTATTTGTCCCTTCCTTTAGGCATATTCACAGAAGCTGGAGATTGTGGTTTTATTATTGAATGGAAACAAGAGTGCCTTTGAGACTGTAACCTAATGAGACCCTGGAAACGTGTGTACTTTAGATGTAAGGGCAGATGAGCCTGAAGCAGGTGCCAGGCAATACTGAAGAGTGGTATAAACAGAAGTTCACCTTTCAGACCTTTTATCCCATTCTCTTTGGCAAACTTAAAATTAATATCTAGCCATACACATCTACTAAACTTATGTGTCCATTGAGCTGCCCAAATCCACATTTTAGCCAAAAAACTACTGCATGTGGGCTCATGAATGTCACCTGTGTTATCTGCACCACTGTGGAATGGTCTTGATTTGTCAGGAAAGGACCCAGCCAGCTTCCTGGGGTCTTGGATGGTGTTCATTTACCCAGACACAGGGAAAGACAAGCCATAATTGCCCACTCCCTCTGAAAGGGGCCACAGCAAAACTAAGTGGAGTGAATGGTGTGTCGTAGTTACTCTTTCTGTTACTGTGATACCCTGACAAAAGCAACTTAAGGAAGACAGGGTTTATTTTTGTTCACAATTTGAAAGTAAAGTCCAGCATGGTAGGTTAGTCCTTGTGCCAAGCTTGAGGCAGCTGAGCACATTGTATCCACAGCCAGTAAGCTGAGTGATGAATGCCTGTGCTCGCCTCAGTTCATTTTTACACAGTTCAGGATTCAATCGCAGGTAATGGGATCACCTTTAGTGGGTAGGTCTTCCTACCTCAACTAACCTACAGTCTCCGATGACTGGAGATCTCATCAAGCTGACAGACATTAACTATCATAGTTGTAGTATAACCAACAGCTGGATAAGGCAGTGAGCATCAGAAATACATTGTCTCAGAATTGGGGAGGCTAGAAGTCTGCAATCACTGGGTCGACAACCTCTGAGGGTCTACTTCATGTTTCTTTTCTAGCCTTCTGACCATCTGTGTCATTCATTTGCTTGCAGACACATGGTCCTAATCTCTCTCATTATCATCCTATGATGTTCTTCCTACATGTGTACCTGTGTCTAAAACAAGGATTTCCCCTTTTTGTACATATACCAGTTGTATTGGATTAAGTCAATCTAATAAATCCCCTTTACTCTTTGGTGTTTTGTTTTGTTTTGTTTTGTTTTGTTTTGTTTTGTTTTCATTCTATCAGTTCTATTTTGAAAAACCCTAACTAATATAGATGGCTAAATGGCTTTTATGTAGGTGCTGGGGATTCAGACTCGGGTTCTACTGTTCACATAGCAAGTATACTTAACCACTGAGCATTTCTCCTGCACCCAAAAGGAGGACTTTAAAGTATCTCTCGTAGCTACTGTAAAACAATGATGACACTTTGATATGTACTTCCATCACCAATATTTATTTCATTTATATTGTAGATACATGTATACATGTAAATATGATTTATTAGCAAAGTACAAGTTTAGTTTCTTATTCTTAGTGTAAGTCATCCCAGAAATCTATATTTGAACTATATGCCTCAATTGAGAGGCTCATTGCACATTGACGTAAGGTTTCTATTGCTGTGATAAAACAACATGATGAAAAGCACCTTAGGGTTTATCTCATCTTACCCTACTAAACAACCAGTCCACCATGGGAACTTAGGTCAGGAACTCAAGTAGAGCAGAAACCTGGAGGCAGGAGCTGAAGCAGAGGCCGTAAAGGAGAGCTGCTCACTGGTTTGCTTGCTTAGTCTGCTTTCTTATATAACTTTGGACCACCTTCCCAGGAATGCACTGCCCACAGCCAGCTGGGCCCTTCCACTTTAACCATTGGTCAAGGCATTGCCCCCCTAGATTTGCCTACTGGCCAATATTATGGAGGCATTTTCCTAAAAAAGATTTCCTCCTCTCACGTAAGTCTAGGTTCATGTCAAGTTGACAAACCAACCAGCATGCACATTGACTTAGTTCTTATTTTAAGCTGACAAAATCATGGGGCTTGTCAGTCTTAGAAATGTTTTATAAACACCTGTATTTGTGAAAATAAGATCTTTAAGGAAGCAGGACTTACATCTCATACTTACAGAGCTCTGTGCCCTCGTACTCAGCTGTTACATAATTAGTCCAATTGATGCTGCTTCACAGGCCGCACTTCTATGCCTGCTCCAAACACACAGAACTGATTAAAACCTGAAAAGAGAGAATTAAAAAGTCTAATCATTGTCCCCCTGCCCCACATATTGCCATGAGCAAGAGGCAAAGTCCAACCCAAAGCAGAGAGCATGAGGCTGCAAATGCTATTTAATCCAGGCTATCACAGCAGAAATGATGCCTTAGGCTTAAGGTGCCCCAGGATCGGACAAGCTGAGAGTGGCCTGCTTTTCCAGAGCCTGTGCTGGGCCTGAATGGGAGGGAGGCCCAGAATTCCTGTCAGGTCAGCTGCGGCCTTTAGCTTATGTGGCATCTTGATTCCAGTAAGAGAGCTGATCAGATACAAGGTTGCTCTAACAGGGATGATGTGAGTGGGTGCAGCTTCATCAGCAGGGACCATTGGGTAGAGACCCAGACCACCATGGCCATCTCCACTTGGAGCCTAAAGTTGCAAGTGGTGAAACCACAGTACTCTAGACAGAACCTTTGGAGCTGTCTCTCGGTCAGGAAGAGCCTGCACACACATGCCACACATTTCTGGGAATGCCCTACATTAGCCTGTCAGCCTTGTAAATCAACAGTCAGGCTTTAATTGAAGTCAAGTTAAAAGCAATACTTAAAACAACTGCCTCATTTCTTCAAAGGAAGGAATGATGGAGGAAAAATAACTGTAAAATAAACAAAAAACAGCAGAAAATTATTGATAGGCAGGCAAAACCATGCAGAAATGAAGTATGAGCAGTATCAAGAGGAAAGAAATTAGAATCTCAGAAACAAGCCATAGATTCATGGAAGCAAAGAGGGAAGTAAACAGGTACTATGAGTCTCCCTTAAGGGAAAAGTAGATAAGCTATTGAAAAAGTCACCTGTAATAAAAACACCTTTACACCTGTGTGTAAAGACGCACAGATAAAACCTTAGAAGGTCTATTAACAGAAATGGAAGACAGACTCAGGAGTGCCCACAGAAGGTCCTGGTTGCTACTCAAGAAAACAGTGCAAGGAATGACTGAGCAGTAGTGGCTGGAATTTTTCAGAATAGAACAAGAACCAAGCTCTGATTGAGAGCACGCTCTGCAAACTGAGCAGAATAAATAAAGATAAATGCCTACTCGACCTCATCAGAGCCAGACTCTGCAGAGCCTTAGGGATGAAGATGTAGCCTCCCAAACTGTCAGGAAGAAGAGACGCATTACCTGAGAAGGAATAGCACTGACAGCAGACTTGTCATCATTACTAATAGGTACCAGAAAATACTTTCAAAGTGCTAAGGTGAAGCAACTCCAAGCCCACGGTTTTGTGCACTGCCAAATTACTTAAGTGTGAGGGACTTTAGATATGGAAATACTAAACTTGTTTGCCTGCCACAAACTTTTATTGAAAAAAAAAAAAAAACTGTTCAAGGATATTCATCAAAGATAGCAAAAGAGAAAACCAGGTGCTATAAGGTGACATTCCAAAGGCCCAGGTGTCACAGGCCCTCAGCCTGTGATGCTACTGGGATGTAGGACGTTGGACCTAGTGGGAGGAAGTTAAGTCATTGGGAAAGTATCCTTAAAAGAGATATTGGAACTACAGCCCTTCCTGTTTTCCTCTTTGTTCCCTGGCTGCTATGAGGGGAGCAGCTAACTTCTCTACTTACTTTGTACCATGATGTCTTACTGCCTTACACAGACCCAAAGACAATGGGGCCAAGCACCCTTGTGGTAAAACCTCTGAGGCTATGAGACAAAACAAACCATTCATCTTTTCCTATCATTCAAGCTATTTTGTCACAGAAGGGAACGCTAAGACTAGTAAGGTGGATGTTAATACCTAGAAAAGCTGAAGATTTTACTCTTGCTTGTCAGTTAGCTTCATGGATATGAACAAAATGCCAAGGAAACACTTCATTAGAGACAGAGGACATTGTTACTCTCAGCACAGAGGCAACAGGAGTTTTCTCTTCACATGGCTTCTCCCAGCCCCAGTTCCAAGAGAGATGTCAACTGCAGGGCGGTGTTATGAAAGTCACACTTAGGGACCTCTGTCTATTTCAGTTTTTCACTTACAGACCCTTGCTTCCTTCTCAGTTACTGAAACGGTGGGTTGCTAACTGCCTTCCACTTTCGTATTATGCTTCTGAGGTAACAGATCTGTTCTTCCCACGCCACCTCACCACAGGAGGAACTGTGTGTATCTTCCAAGGCCCTGCACTGTAAAAGCTGTCACGTAGCTCAGTGGCAGAGCCCTGGTATAAAATGTCTGGTGTGCTTGAGGCCATTGGTGTGACCCCAGCGGCACACACACAGCCAGACCTTGAGGATAGCATTCCACGTTTGCTCCTTTCCTCCTCTTAAGATACCTTATACCTACAGGTGGAGGAACTGAGACTCAGATGTTGAGAATTCTGCCAAAAAGAATCATGCTAGAAATGGCAGATTCAGCCTTTTGGATCTACTATAGTCTAAAATTTGGATTTCGGAAGGTTTCTTACCATCAGCCTTGGAGAATTTCATTATCCTTTGCTGCCTCCAGGAGAAGACAATTGTTTAACAACCAAAGAATAAACCAGATGAAATGTCTTGTTCTTTCCTCTCCCCCTTTTTTTTTTTTCAGATTGCCCCCTTTCCCTTTAGCTTTGCTTTGTTCTAATAAAAAAAAAAAAAATCCTGCTGAAAAAAAAAAAAGATACTCTGGAACAAGGTTGTGATCAATGTGGGCTTCATATTTTCTCCTCATCTGCCTTCTTCTGGACTGGTCAATTTCAAACTTATTCTAATTGTTTTCCTCTGTGTCAGAAATAGCTGTCAAATGTGTTTCAGCAAAAGTAAACAGTTCTATACGTGGGCATGTTGTTCGTCTGCCTTTACAGAGATCTATGAGGCTCTCGGGCCTCAGAGAACATTGCTGTGTCCAGTGGGTGGTGGTTAACAGAAAACCTCACAAGTAGTCAAAGAGCAGACGTTTCTATGAAACGCTTAGCCATAAGTGGGTGTCCGCACCAGTCTCCTCTCCTCCAAACCCAGGAAGCTGGTCAGAGGAAGCGCCCGAATTTTGTGAGAGGCAGAGGTCTGGAAGAGTGCAGCGAAGAATGCCTTCTTGACATGACAGACTAGCTGTAGTCATGAGCCCACAACAGCTGCTGCTTGCTCAAGGTCAGTCCTCTGAGTATTCTGGCATGGGGTCAGAGGAGTCCATGAGTCCCCAGCCCTAACTGCGGAGCCCTAACTGGTGGATGGCTTCTATGGGAGGGACAGTCGGTGTTCTTTAAGGGCCTGGCCCCTAATAGGTTGGCCATCCTCTGGTGGATGGCCCTATACCCATGAGTATCTGGGCAGTGCAAACTGCCAGGAGGGGCCACGAAGCTGGGAGGAGGGGGCAGATATTGGAGGATCAATATGATCAAAATACTTTGCTTACATATATGAAATTTTTTATAGAATTCATAAAATGTTTTTATACATTTAAATTAATTTAAAGTATGGTTACCTAAATAAAACTATAATCTTCATTTTCTTCAACAACCCCTTTCCAACACCATGTTCTTTATGGCAGGTGTCTTGAGTTTTATCTGGTTTCTTTTTAAGTTATTTAAAATTTTTTTTATTTTCTGTACATTAGTGTTTTGCCTCCATGTATGTCATTTGTGTGAGGGTATCAGATCTCCTGCGAGTGAAATGACAAACAGTTGTGAACTGCCGTATGGGTGCTGGGAGTTGAACCCAGGTCCTTTGGAAGAACAGCCAGGGCTCTTGCCACTGAGCCATCTCTCCAGCCCCCACGTTCTATCATTTTAAGAAACATACACAAAACAAGTTCTTTAACTCAAGCTAATCTGAAAGCTTTTTATTTTTTCATATGCACATGTTCGTGTTTGGCTATGCACACAGGCGTGCAGGAACCTATGAAGGCCAGAAGGAGGTTGTTAGTGCCCTGGGGCTGTTGTTGCATGTAAGCATGAGCTCCTCCGTGTGAGCACTCGGAAGGAACTCAGATGTTCTGAAATAGCAGCCAGCACTCTCAACTACTAAAGATAAAATAAACTCTTATATACCTAACGATTCAGATTCAAAACCTGAAGTAAACCTGAGAGAATTACCATGAGAAGCTTCTGAAGTAACAATAGGGGGTAACTTTATTATCTGTTTTTAGAAACTGGTAGGTCAAGAAAAATCCAGCACATAAAATATGAAAGGGATGTAGATTTGAGCAGTGAAATGAAGAAAAGGAGCTCTCTCTCTCCCTCTCTCTCTTTCTCTTTCTGTCTCTCTGTGTGTATACATGTGCACAGGAATGTACATGTATGTGTAGAACTCTGTGCCAAAGTGAAGCTGGTCCAGTCTCCAACCACACTGCAAACAAATGCAGACTTGACCATGTTCTGTGTTATAAAGCAAGTTTCAAAAAAACTGGAAAGAATTATTTTTCAATGTCAATGCAACTAAATTTGAAAATAGCAATACAGTTATTTTTAAATTTGGAGGTATAGTTCCATGCTAGATGGATTTTTATCCCCAGTACAGAAATATGTCTATACTTAAATTTATATAAATATATTTCACAATAGATATTTAAATGTATGTATTTGAAAACTAAAACAATTTATTGCCAAGTAAAAATAGTGACATAAAATAAAAGTATTTGAAACTGAACGACGAAAATAACATATTAAGCTGATCAGTATATCTAAAGAGACATTATTTAAGGGTTAAGAACTCCTTCAAACACAAGAATTAATCCTTCACTTAGAGACTGAACAGATGGATATCAATGAAACAAGAACAAAAGAGAAATCATGCCAGGCTTGGTGCGTGCCTGCACTCAGGGCTGAGAAACAAGCAGAAGGTTCTCAAGCTTGTGGCTACCTAGCTACAGATGAAACTATTGAGAAGGAGAGAGAGAGAAATTAATTGAGATTTTATTAAAAACTGCCCATGTTCTCATTTCTGTGCCATTTAATACCTGGTGTCTGGAAATTGAACGCTTTTTTAAATTATTTTTATTTTTATTAATTATACTTTATTAACTTTGTTTCCACCCTGTAGCTCCCTCACTCCTCCCCTCCCAATCCCACTTTCCCTCCCTCTTCCCCACCTATACCCCTCCCCAAGTCCACTGATAGGAGAGGTCCTCCTCCCCTTCCCTCTGATCCTAGTCTATCAGGTCTCATCAGGAGTGGCTGCACTGTCTTCCTCTGTGGTCTGGTAAGGCTGCTCCCCCCTCAGGGGGAGGTGATCAAAGAAGAGGCCAATCAGTTCCTGTCAGAGACAGTCCCTGTCCCCATTACTATGGAACCCACTTGGACACTAACCTGCCATGGGCTACCTCTGTGCAGGGGTTCCAGGACATCTCCATGAGTGGTCCTTGGCTGGAGTATCACTCTCAGAAAATACCCCTATGCCCAAACTTTTTGGATCTGTTGTTCTCCTTGTGGAGCTCCTCTCCTCTCCAGGTCTTACTATCTCCCACTTCTTTCATAAGATTCCCTGCACTTTGCCCAAGGTTTGGCTATGAGTCTCAGCATCTGACCTGATACCCTGCAGGGTAGAGCCTTTGAGAGGCTCTCTGTGTTAGGCTCCTGTCCTGTTCCCTGTTTTCTACCTCCTCCGATGTCCATCCTCTTTGCCTTTCTGAATGGGGATTGAGCATCTTAGCCAGTCGTCCTTCTTGATTAGCTTCCTTAGGTGTACTGATTTTAGTATGTTTATCCTATAGTATATGTCTAATATCCACTTATAACTGAGTATATACCCTGTGTGTCTTTCTACTTCTGGGATACCTCACTCACGATGATCTTTTCCATTTCCTAACATTTGCCTGCAAATTTCATGATTTCCTTATTTTTTTATTGCTGAGTAATATTCCATTGTGTAGATATACCACAACTTCTGCATCCATTCTTCAGTTGAGGGGCATCTGGGCTGTTTCCAGCTTCTGGCTATTATGAATAAAGCTTCTACAAACATGGTAGAGCAAATGTCCTTGTTGTATACTTGAGCATCTTTTGGATATATGCCTAGGAATGGTATAGCTCAATCTTGAGGAAGCACTATTCCTAATTGTCTGAGAAAGTGCCAGATTGATTTCCTAAGTGGTTGTACAAGTTTATATTCCCAGGAGCAGTGGAGGAAGGTTCCTCTTTCTCTACATCCTCTCCAGCATGTGTTGTCTCTTGAGTTTTTGATCTTAGCCATTCTGATGGGTGTAAGGTGAAATCACAGCATCATTTTGATTTGCATTTCCCTGATGACTAAGGACATTGAGCATTTCTTTAAGTGTTTCTCTGACATTTGATATCCCTTTATTGAGAATTCTCTGTTTAGCTCTGTACCCCATTTTTAATTGGTTTACTTGATTTGTTGCTGTTTAACTTATTTAGTTCTTTATATATATATATTTAGTTCTTTATATATTTTTATATATTCTTTATAACTTATTTAGTTCTATATATATCTTTATATATATTCTTTATATAGTTCTTTATATATTCTGGATTTCAGCCATCTGTCAGATATAGGGTTGGTGAAGATCCTTTCCTAATCTGTAGGCCATCATTTGTTTTGACAACAGTATCCTTTGCTTTACAGAAGCTTTTCAGTTTCATGAGGTCCCATTTATTGATTGTTGCTCTTAGAGCCTGTGCTGTTAGTGTTCTGTTCAGGAAGTTGTCTCCTGTGCTAATGAATTCAAGGCTCTTCCCCACTTTTTCTTCTAACAGGTTTGGTGTGTCTGGTTTTATATTGAGGTCTTTGATCCACTTGGGCTTTAGTTTTGTGCAGGGTGATAAGTATGGATCTATTTGCATTTTTCTACATGTAGACATCCAGTTAGACTACCACCATTTCTTGAAGATGCTATTTTTTTTCCACTGTATGGTTTTGGAAACTTAAAGCAATCCCACTGAAATCAGGGACAAGGCAAGGCTGCCCACTCTCTCCATATCTCTTCAACATCATTCTTGAAGTCCTTGCTAGAGCAATAAGACAATTAAAGGAGATCAAGGGGATACAAATTGGAAAGGAAGAAGTCAAAGTATCACTATTTGCAGATGATATGGTAGTATACCTGAGTGACCCCAAAATTTCTACCACGGAATTCCTACAGCTGATAAATACCTTCAGCAAAGTGGCTAGATACTAAATTAACTCAAAAAAATCAGTAGCCCTCCTGTATACAAAAGAAAAAAGGGCTGAGAAAGAAATTAGGGAAACAACCCTTCACAATAGCCACAAAAGACATAAAGTGCCTTGGTCTCATCCTAACCAAGCAAGTTAAAGACTTGTATGAAAAAAATTTTAAGTCTCTGAAGAAAGAATTAGAAGAAGATATCAGAAGATGGAAAGATCTCCCGTGCTCATGACTTGGAAGGATTAACATAGGAAAAATGCTGTCTACAGATTCAATGCAATTCCCATCAAATTACCAACATAATTCTTTACAGACCTTGAAAGAAAAATTCTCAACTTCATATGGAATAACAAGAAACCCAGAATCACTAAAACATTCCTCTACAATAAAAGATCTTCTCGAGGTATCTGCATCCCTGATCTCAAGCTGTACTACAGAACAACAGTAATAAAAACTGCATGGTACTGGCATAGGAACAGAATGGCGGATCAATGGAATTGGATAGAAGACCCAGAAATAAACCCACTCACTTATGGACACCTGATTTTTGAGAAAGATGCCAAAACCATACAGTGGGAAAAAGAAATTGAAAACTCTTAACTCTCCCAAATCTAGGGATTGAACTCCTAGATGAGTCAGCCTTGGATAAGAGAATCAATGGGGTAAGGTTAACGGGCAGAAGTTAGTAAGAAAGCATGTTCTGTTGCTTTGTATCCTCTTTAGAAGCCAAGCTCATGTAGCCCAGATACCATGGAGAATTGCTACTTCGAGAGTCCTGACTGTGTTGGAAACTTGGAACATGGCCATGCACCCTATAGCAGTATGGATTCAACTAGAGTTCACTGCAGGTTTATCAGCGGGTGCTAGACTGCACAGATGGGCAGAGCATTGTGTCCTACAGGACAGAGTAAGGTATGAACTCAAGAGGTGTACACTAAACGTTCAGGAGGCCTAGGGTGGACCTAGGGCAATGAAAGTACACAACTCCGTGATCTCCTTGCCCTGCACCAAGCAAGGATTAACTGCATTTCCAGAGATGCTAAGTGTCAATAATGGCCTTAGCCCGGTTTATTAAGGGGTGAAGTTTCAAAGTTTAGAGATCTCTAGGATGAACCCTGTCTAATAAAATAAGGATTTTGTTCCAAGCCAATTGGAAAAAGCAGCCATCATGTAAGGATAAGCAAGTGTGTGTCCTGGATGCTTCATGCTGGTGTGTGTCTTTAAGTCACTGTGTAAAAGGCCAACTCTAAGTAACAAAGTTTTGCCTCTTGGAATTCAATTCTTAGTTTTTAATTAGTTTTTTTAGTCTTTGATTTCAGTGTGTGTGTGATGTGTGAGTGATGTGTGTGTGTGAATGTTTTTGCATGTGGAGGCCTGGGATTGATGTCTGGAATCATCCACTATTGCTCCTCCATCTTGTTCATGAGTCAGGACCTCCAAACGAAATCCAGAGTCCTCTGATATGGCTAGTCTTACTAGCCAGGTTGCTCTGTGCTCTGGCTCTACCTTCTGAGGCTAGATTTTGGGCTGGTACGTGTGCGCGCACATATACACAGACACACCAGTGTTTCTGTGTCATTCAGTTCTGCTATAATGGAAGAGCATTAACCGCTGAACCCCAGCCTCGTTTCACTTCTTCAGTGCTTAGGTGTGATCTGCTGACATTTGACTTTTGGGGATGTTCCTATACTCTGTGGTAAAATCTGATGTCTGTTGCCAGTTTTGAAGATACCTACTTTGGTTAGGGAAGTTGCCTTCTGGTTCTAATTTTAGATTGTTTTTCTTTATAATGAATTCATAATGAGTTTATCAAATACTTCTTCCTGATGAAATAATTATGGGTTGTTTTTCTTTGTATGTTAATTATTTTTGGCTTGAAATCACTTCTGTATTTTTAGAGTAATCCTTTCTTAGCTGTCTTGAAACTTTATGTTAACATGCATTTTATTGTATTTACTAATGTTGTGAAGACAGTATTTTTTATGTAGGCTGCAACATAAGTTGATGGACAGTTTTCTTAGAAACTGTACTGTGCTTGTCTGATCTTGACTGCAAGCCTCATAAAATTTGTTGAACTTACCTACTTCTCTTTTCCTGAAATGCTTTATATACAGAAAGGAGTTCCTTTCCCCTAGAGACATGCTAAAACTACACTGCAAACCATCAGTCTAACTTTCTGTTGTAAGGAGATTTGAAAAATAACTTCATTTGATTCATAGGTTCTGGTGTGGGTTTTCCATCATGAGTAGATATTACCTGTTTAATTGAAGTTTTTGAGCGTTTTGTTATAGTTCCAAATGTGGAGAACAAGGCAGTAGAAGCTTTCAGAAATCATTTTAACTTTTAGAACTCAATCCTAGGAATTACCACAAGTCTTTTTTTTTTTTTTTTTTTTTGTATTTATTATGCTGAAAGCCAACACCATGGTTGATTCTTACTAAACAGGTACTCCAGGTACACTGAGGCACTTGCAGCCACCACCAGGGTAGTTTGGTGGTTAAGCACTGAAGCCTCACATCTTGGGAACCATTTACAAAGCAGAGTTGAACTCCTGTTGAAAACACTTGGTGTCCCATTGATACCTACCAGTTAGTAAAATAGATGTTTCCTATCCTAGTTTCCTTTGCTGTTGCTGTGATGAAATACCCTGAAAAGACACCTTCAGGGAGGAAGAGTTTATGTGGTCTCACACTCGAAGGATACAGCCCTTCGAGAAGCGGGAGTCAAGGTGGAAGGAGTTGTCAAATCCATAATCAGGAGCACTTGTACACAGCTCACTTTCTCCATTTTCCGCAGCCCAGGCTGTAAGCCCTGCCCACATTAGCAAGTGTACTTAACACAATGAAGGTAATTCTCCACAGATGCCCGGAGTTGTTCTCAGAGGTGATTCTAGAATCTGTCCAGTTGGCAACACCAGTCTTCATAGTCCATTTAGTTAAGCTAGTACTGTAGACTTCTTATGTTTCTTAGCCTCAAAAGAGGTGGTAATAGAGTTGGTTATGTGGGTTGTTACTTTTAAATGTCTAGGTTTTTAAGCTATATATACTATAATTATATATTTTAAGTATCTTGCGGGTTACATTCTGCCTGACCATGTCACTGTAATGGCTTGTCCACAGGCTGCTAGCATGGATGTTCAGTTTGGGTTCCTTTCTTCATTTCTCTGTACTCTACCACTGAGGCACTCGCACCCCCCACCAGGGTAGTTTGGTGGTTAAGAACTGAATGCCCATGTCCTGAGAATCGTGGCTCCGCAATTGTCATTATTTACAAAGTAGAGTTACTTCTTATCAGACTTTGCCTTTTACCAGAACTCAGAAAGTGTGGAACTTCAGGTGGACCCATTGAAGAGAAGATTTTATGGCTGTCCTTGGTAGTTTCAGTCTCTAATCTTCCTAAATTCCAGTGTTTCTTGAGAGAGAGGGGATAAAATACAAAGGGAAAGCCTCATGCAGAGGCACAGAAGTGCCATGTGCTCCCATCATCCCAGGGAGCACAGCAGCCTGACCTCCCTCTATGGAGAGACAGCATGGGATGCTTCTCAGGGTCCAGGGATTCTGCAGAGAACAGCCACACCACAGTTTTGTCACACTTGTTTGAAATGTGTGTTCTAAACTGACTCATTTGTTTGGCAACTTATTGATATTTCAAGTTCAGTAATCACTTATCTATGAGTTTTTAGTTCTTCAGAGATTGTACCATTTAAAATTTTATATTTCTTCTAATCAATGATTCACCAAAGGATTTATTGTAATACCAGAATTGCATAAGTCAATTTATACATCTGCCCATCTAAAAAGTGTACAGACATAACAGATATTCCTGTAGGATTTTCTAATTATATACTGCAACATTTTTCATTATGGCATTACTTATAAAGTCTATGTCTGTCTGTCTGTCTGTCTATTATAGATAGATAGATAGATAGATAGATAGATAGATAGATAGATAGATAGATAGATAGACAGATAATTATATACATACAGAATGAATATAAATATAGCATCTTCAAAGCATTCAGAGCTAATTTTAAATATTTAATATAATAATGAACAACTAAGCTATTAAACCAAAAATAAGTGGAATAATATGCAAGAAATGACACATTTGTGTTTATCACATCTTTAAAACATAATTACAAAATAATCTCTAAATGATGGCTTATCAGCCCAGTCCATGGTTTGAATAATTAAAAATTAGAACAGACAATGGCTTTACTAATTGAAATCTCAGTTTCGACAAGCCTTCACTTATTTCCTTATTAAGATGGTTTCCTGGCAGTACCACAAGTAGTTATTGAATCCTATATTAATTAGATTTTTCCTTGGGGTATTCAGATAAAAAAAAGCTGAAACAATATATTCAAATTGTTGTTTAGTAAATTGACCATTAGTGACAAAGAAATATAATATGTGGTAGTGTTATACATGAAAGTGATAAAAGAATCTGTAACATTCAAACTAGAATTTACTAATTTTGAACACTGATTTATCTTTAAATTCATTTCTGAAAATTCAAACACTAAAATAATGTTTTATAAGTATTTCCTAATTGCCCAACTTAAACCTTCCATGAAGAATGTATTCTTGGCAACTCACAAGTATGTGTCTTTTCCTCTCTCATTTTGTTAGCCTCTTAGCAAGTACCCTGCTGTGTTCAATGACATTTCATTCTGGCTGCCCTCTGAGAATTACATGGAGAATGATTTCTATGACATGGTCCGAACAGTCGGAGGAGACCTGGTGGAAAAGGTTGATCTTATAGACAAGTTTGAACATCCAAAGTAAGTGAAAAGCTTTCAGATTTTTATCCCTTACCATCTCTGTGTGGCAAATGGGACCTGGAGACTTACAAAAGAGTTTTGCTGAAATCAAACATGCCGAGACACAACGTCTTCTGAATTCGTACCAAGGGGAGAGTATATAAAAACTAGCATCAGCCCTCTCAGAAGACTTCCCAAAGTGCATTCTGCTCTTTTCCTGCCTTGGTTTAAAAAAAAAATTTTTTTTTTAAAAGTACATGAGGCACAAAGTTTGAAAGTCCCTTTGTTTTGGGAGTGATTTCTAGCTGTGTCACTCTTTAGGTGCAGAGTTGATGGAACAAAGGAAGAAAGCCTGTGAAATGAACCTCGGTGTACATTTGTTAAGCACTTTCCACACAGTAAAATTCACTGTAAATCTTCATACTTACTGTGCTCCTAATAGTACCTTCTTCAAGTTTACTGAGGTATAAGAGGGGCATGAATTAAATAAATAAATATGTACACTTGCAGTCTAATGAGGGAAGACATGTTATCACTCAGTCAATCACAGAGTTGATGGCAGCTGGGGAATTGGATCAGTTCTCGAATATATTTAAGGTGAGCAGATAAACCTGATGAGCAAGAGTTTACTAGTACCTGCCTGTCCAGACACTGCTGCTCCTGATACTGAGGCAGGGGGATTGCAAGCCAAGGTCAGTTTGAGCTATAGAGTGAGTTCAGGGACAGGCTGGGAACTTAATAATACCCTCACCCAAGTTTTAGAAATAAAAAAAGGAATAGAACAGCTCAATGGCTAATCATTTATTAGCCTGTGTCAGGTCCCACGCACCATAGAAAACACTCAGAAAAAAAGGGTAATGAACAGTCTAGGAATGGGAAAAAGAACATTCCAGGAAGCAGATTTGAAAGCCAGGTTTAATAGCTTCATGTCTGTAATCAAAGCACTTGAAAATATGAGGCAGGAGGATTGTTTTGAGTTCAGGGTCAGCCTGGGCTATGTAGTGAGACCAAAAATCAAGTCTCAAAGATCAAAAGAAAAACCTACATAAAAAGAAATATAATTGAATCCTCTGTTGGCCAGACAGTGACACATGGAAAATGCTGAAGGCAGCAAAGACATATGACTGCAGACTTAGAGGGAAGTCGGAGAAAAGACTTGAGTAGAGTTATGTCCACAGGATCAGGCAGGACCATAAGGTACAAGGCCTGAGACTTGCATTTTACATTGGCTGTGGACAGAAGCTCCAGAGGTGTGTGAGCAGGAGAGATGTAGAGATGGTTACCTTCCTCACTCATCCCCCTCCAAAGATCCTGCTTGACTCCCAGCAGTTGAGGTCACTGGATCTGCTCTAACTCCATCCCCATCCCCTTTCTTGTCTTCACACTTGTATCAAACCCTGACTGTTGTCCTTGCGCTTTCACTCTACCCTGGTGAACACATCTCGTCTATGCACTTCTTGTTTTCTTTTTCTTTTTTTTTTTCTTTTCTTTTTTATGTTATTTATTTTTTTTTTCACTTTCCTTCCTGGATGAAGGCATTTGATATTTGATACTCACTTCCAGCTCCTGCCTCATTTTCCCCATTATTTAGTCATCATAAAGTTCATTTTCAGGGACAAGTTTTACTCAAGGGCTTTTGGAAGCAGAATATCATGACCCTGTGCATTTTTTGAAACTGGCAGTCTGTTTATATCTGAATGAGTGTCACTTGGTTCAGACAAAACATCCTTGACCTGTCCTTTCTTTTACTGAGAATTCGATAGTTACTCTCTTGACTTCTGGAGTTTAAGGCCACACTTAACCTTTTTGCTTTTTCTCCTAAATGATTTTTTCGTTCATTTGTTTTGTTTTCTAAAAAGCTGGATCACTTGATCAGGAGAGCACTCAGTAGTAACCAGCTCTTCCTGATTTGTGAGCTCTCAGACATGACGCTTGACTCTGCTTTTGTTTCAGGGAAGTTTTCTTAAATTATATCTTTACAAGTTTGTTTTGAGAACTTCCTTTATCTAACTCAGCACCTAATATTCTTTTCTCTTGTCTTTTAAATCTCTTTATTTTCACTTCACTTGATAGGCCTCCGTACTGTGATAGTCTCAGACCCTGGGTATATCTTTTCTGTCAGTCCTCCTTGCCCACACACCCATCCTTATCTTCCCTTTGTGCCACATCCTAAGAGTTCACTTCCTGCTCCTCAGATCCCACCATCTCCTCCCTATTTCTGTCTCATCACCTTCCTTCATAAATAAATTGTTTCACTTCGTTTTAACAAATCACTGTAAAATACATAGTCAGAACTTGTGCGCTCTCCAGCGGCAGCGTTCTTTCCTCTTCATCCCTCCTGGAAACTTTTCTACCATCTTCATTCATTCCCTTACTCTCTTTCGATTGATGAGAATGTGGTAGAAATGTGGTTGCCTTTTGTCACTCATATTTGAGTGCATTGGGTTTTCTAGACCAGGTGCTTGCATAACTTGGTGGGGGAGGTTGGGAGTTGGCTTGAGGGGAGGTCCTTCTCTCTACTCCCAAGAACCAGCTTTTATTTTTCTTTCCAGTATTGGAGAGTAAATACAGTGCCTCACACTTGTCACTGCCACTGATTTACATCCTAAACATATTTTTGCCTTTATGTTAGATGGGTTTCCACTGATCTGCCCAGACTGCCCTTGAATTCACTGGAGCCCAAGCCAACTTCAACTAGAGTCTTCTCCAGGACTGAGGGACTGCCACTGTTCATATGGCCATTATGGGGTCTTCTGAACCTTGTCGGTCGGAGCTGTGATACTACAGAGATAAACCCCGCCCTGTGGGTCACTAAAGATGAATGTCACTTTTCTTCTTAGCTTTCTAGAGATTATATTCCCTTTGTCATGTATCATAGAGGATATATCCAAACACTACCACTTCCACAGGCTTCCGAAGGGATCTTCATTGGGAGAAGTGCTTCTCCAGGGTGGCAGCCTGGCTCTTTTGGGACAGAAAGGCATTGCTTAAGAATATGTTTGAATTGTACTGCCAGGTCTTTGAGTCCTTTGACCTGAGGCAAATCTAAAGGCCAGAGACCCTCCGCATTGGGTACTCCGACTGTCCCTTTTCTTCCTTCTCTCAGCAAGCTCTCCCTCCCACTTCATACATGCACTAATCTGGCTCCCTCATGGCTTTTCCTGGGCAGTCCTCTCCCATTATTCCTTGTGGCTCAAGTAGTGGAGCTCACTATTAACACCTGTGGGGCAGAGTGCTATGCTCAGGCTGCCTGCTGGGGCTCCACACAGTCTGTGGATGGCCATGACAAATGAGGCCAGGAATCCAGTTCTGAGGTAGTTGGGGCCATGTCTCAAACAGCCCTGCTGTTTTATACTCTCTGGCACCATTTCAAGATAGCTGACAGGACAGTCTTTTCATACACAAGCACTGTGTCCCTTCCCTGTCCTGGCTGCTCACAAGCACGCTCTGAGGGCTCTACACTGCTCACTCCTGTCTTAGACTCTTCACTCACACAGCTGCTGTTTCAGGGTGAGAGTGCTATGGCCGCTACGGCATAGTAGGCACTGTGTGTGGAATCCTTTGTCTTTCCAGACTTGTGCCGAAGTTTAACCAGCACTGTGCTGGTCCTGAAGGTGGGTCTTCAGAGAAGTGGGTGAGTCATGGGGCCGTACTTTCGTGGATGAGGGTCTTGCCCTCTTTGAGGAGCTTTCAGAGCTGCCTGTCCTGTGCTTCCATCCTATTAGGACACAGTCTTGGTCCTGGTGTCCTTTTGTCCCTCCAGCCCTGTGTGTGTGCATAAGAGGAGCCTCGGCCAGACACCAAGTCTGCTGCCACCATCATCTCATACTTGCCAGGACTGCGAGGAATTACCTTCTATTTTTTATGAATTGACCAGCCTAAGTAAGATATTTTGTTATAGCAGCAAAAATAAGCTAAGACGAAAACAGGTCACTTCCATCTTCTCTCAGTGTTTATAATGATGTCAAGAGTTAATTAACAGTGGTCAGGAGCACAGTGTGTCATAACCCAAGAGAAAGTAGCATGAGTGCTGGCTCTTGACGCTCCTCACAAACTCATGATCCACTGTGACACTCCTCTTTCCTGATCTCCTGCTCACCATTATTTCCTGCCCAAGTTTACTTTTCTGTCACTGTTATTAAACACTGGCTGCAAACAACTTGGTGGAGGAAAGGGTTCATTTTAGCTTTATAGGTTTACAGTCTGTCATCAGGGTAATCCAAGGCTGGGGCTTAAAGCAGAAGCCATAGAGGAATGCTGCTTTCTGGCTTGCTCCCACCTGGACCACCTGGCCAGAGTGCCATCACCCACAGTGCATTAGGTCTTCCTTTAATTAGCAACCAGGAAATGCCCTCACAGAGCCACAGGTGGTGGCAGCTTTTCAGCTTAGTTCTCTTTCCAGCTGTGTCAAATTGACAACCAACATTAGCCATTACACTTGTGAAAGGCCCACTCCTCCAGATGTCATGAGCTATGAATAGAGGATAAGTTTCTAGCACAGGAATTTGGAGGGATACAGTCAAACCGCAGCAGAAGACATGTGTTGCCTTACAAAACTACTAACTTGCCTGGTAGAAAAATCTTTAAAGTCGTTGATCTAATTCTGTTTGCCATTTTTAAGGATAGCCTTTCCTTCTTTTCAGAACCATGTTGGCCATAAAGAAGACTAAAGGCTAAGAAACAAGTTGAGGATGTCTGTTCTGTGGTTTTATTGTTTCAAGCACACTATTCCAGAAACATAGGAAAAAGAAATTTTTTGTGTCTTCTCATGATGTCAGAATGTATTGAATAACAAATTTACAATGGAAAATGTTTTTACAGGCAACAGTTTGCCTGATAATCTCAGGCTTTGGTAATCTGGTCAAGGTGAACACAGGTTCTTTCATTTCTATCTTAATTTCTTTTTTTATTTTTTTCAGGTTTTTTAAATTAAATTTTTATTTTTTTATATTAATTACAGTTTATTCACTTTGTATCCCAGCTGTAGTTCACTTCCTCATCTTCTCCCCACCCCCCCCCCCCCCTCCCCTCCCACCCCCCTCCACCTCCCCTCCTCCACTCCCCCCCCCCCCCCCCCCCATCTCCTCCCAAGCCTCTCTCCAAGTCCGATGATAGAGGAGGTCCTCCTCCCCTTCCACCTGACCCTAGCCTATCAGGTTTCATCAGGACTGACTGCAGTGTCCTCCTCTGTGGCCTGGCAAGGCTGTTCCCCTGCCCCTCAGGGGAAGGTGGTCAAAAAGCCAGCCCATGAGTTCATGTCAGAGACAGTCCCTGTTCCCCTTACTAGGAAACTCACTTCGATACTAAGCTGCCATGGGCTACATCTGAGCAGGGGTTCTAGGTAATATCCATGAATGGTCCCTGGTTGGAGTATCAGTCTTGGAAAAGGCCCCTGTGCCCAGATATTTTGGTACTGTTGCTCTCCTTGTGGAGCTCCTGTCCTCTTCTATCTTAACTTCTAATACTTACTTTAATCACATAGTACACAGTACTCCCCTTTCTCCCATTCTCTCTCCATATTATATATATATATATATATATATATATATATATATATATATATATTTAATTTGCCAGTATGACTTAGAATCGAAATTCACCATTATAAATATAAAATGAAACCCTTTTTACTCCCAAAAGTAAGTCCTGTGCTGTGCCAGACAGGTGGTGTGTGTTCCCCCCGTGGTGCATACCTACCCTTCTTCTGCAAAGTCTACTTGTAAAAGAGAGTTTTGAGACAAGGTCCAACCTGAAAAACCACCAATTTACACAATCTGTAGTTTAGAGTAGGGAACAACCTAATCTCAAATGTCTCTGTCTGTCTGTCTGTCTGTCTGACTGTCTGACAGTCTGGGCTAAGACAGGGTCAGGTCCTATGGAAGAGGCTGACTGGAATAATATTTAGATGAAAACCAGAGGAAAGGTGGGCCATTCAAGAAAGAGACAGGGGATGGTGGGTGCAAAAAAAAAGTACTGAGGAACTCCTACTCCAGAGAAGACCTAGGGGCCTTGTGAGTGTCTGGCTAAGAAAAACAAAAGGAAGAAGGACTCTGGAAACATCAAGTGATTATGGCAGAGAGAAAATGTGAAGGAAGGAATGGAGGCTGGGGGATAGCCTTCTTGTAAGGTCCATTCCTTTGCAGTCAGAGTGTAGGCCTAATGGCACAGCTCTGACACTGAGGTCCTCGGTGCTCAGCCTAGTGTTAGAAAATGCGCCAAGGAGTCATATTTCTGTACATGTGCACGCGCACACACAACACTTTGTGCCTTCACTCCCACAAGTGTTGGTGATGACAGAATTCTTAAGTATGTATCTATGTACTTATTGTATGTTTTGTGGACCAGTATGTTTTAACTGGAAATTAGACCTGCGTCTTCTTGGTTTTTTGTCCCCAAATGTCATATAAAGAATGGTGTGGGAGCTTTTCCTTTTCCTGTCATTTCTGTTTTTATTTTCCATCCTTGTACAGCCTCTTGCAAAGGGCAGGATAAGACACCTGATGTCTCTGTAGTTCCCTTCTGAGGTAAATGCCTCAGATTAGTGAAAAGAACTTAGACCCACAAGGCAAAAGGATTTGCACATGTGTGTGTGCATGGGTATGCATACATACACATATACACACATACACACATACATAACATACATACATACATACATAAATGCACAAATGTTTTAAAATTTTTAAAGTTTCAGACTGTGCTGGAGAGATGGCTCAGCTGTTAAGAGCACGAGCAGGTCTTCTTGAAGAGGACCTAAGTTTGATTCCCAGCACCCAAACGAAGGCTCACAACCATCTGTGTAAGTCTAGTCCAGTCCCGGGGGATCCAGTGCTTTCTTCTGGCCTCCTCAGGTACCAGGCACACATGTAGTACACAGACATACTTGAAAACAAAGTACTCACATACACAAATGTTAGGGATGTCGAGTGAACAACTTCCTAGCACTGAGGTATCTTCACTAAACCCACTTCATAAGGCTTAACCGTGTCTCTCACTTTAAAAAGATGGCATGCAAATGAAAATGTGGATGGAATTTGAGCCATGCTTTGGTCAGCATTTCTCAAAATGGGAGACAGAAAAACAAATTCACCTTGTTAAAAACTGTACATGCTTTCTACTTTAGGTGGCAGGGAATCTGTGCACCTGCTATGTGGAATTGTCACCTCCATGTCTTGGGAACCAAAGTGCAATACAATGCAGAGTACACATAGTTCTTGAAATTATGCCTGGCCTCTGCTCTCCTACAGCAAAAACCAGCATCCCCAAGATGAGAGAAAGCTGTCTGGGAAGGAAAGCGTGAGGAAATGGAAGAACAGTGATTATATTTAGATTTAAAAAAAAAAAAAACTAGATTGAATTGATGAATATTTATCCATAGAACATCTTAGTTTGGGGAATCCTATATCTTAGTTTTGGGATTCCTACTGCTCCATGAGGCTGCTTAAGTCTGAAATAATGCTATACCATGTCTGGTGCAGGAATATACCTGCAATATTAGACAGATCAAATTCTCAAGAAGACTGGTGTGAATAGGTGCTATTTTTAGCACTCTATGAGTATGGGAGATCAATATAGATATTCAAGATGAAAATTCTAATTGTTAACCAAAACCCAAATTCAAGGTCCCCTTAACCTTCAAAGCAAAGCTGATTCCAGGTTCTTTCAGAACCTGTTCTTTAAGAACAGATTTGAACCAAGAACTCCCAAGGAGTGCCCACTCCTCCACTTCCTTTCCAAATGTGACCATCTTGCAGGATGCGTCATCTTAGAGCCTGAGCACTGCCCTGCAGGCCTGTGGCTGTACACTGTGCCGGTCAGAAATCACCTGCTGATGTGCTCAAGGCAGGCATTTAGGAGCTGTCATCCCTCCCTTCTGCTTTCAGTTAGGTTTCATCTCTACTTTGTGTTGTAATTTAAAACCAACAATAACTACAGAGTTTTTTTATTATCATTTATTACAATTTATTCAATTT
Source organism: Psammomys obesus (assembly GCF_907164565.1). Taxonomy (NCBI): domain Eukaryota; kingdom Metazoa; phylum Chordata; class Mammalia; order Rodentia; family Muridae; genus Psammomys; species Psammomys obesus. The sequence goes on from NW_026596162.1 coordinate 2,333,056, forward strand.
GTATGCCGGCTGTGGCCCCCTCACTCATCTCTTCCCAATCCCACCTTCCCTCCCTCTTCTCCTCCCATACCCCTCCCCTATTCTACTGATAGGGGAGGTCCTCCTCCCCTTCTGTTTGACCCTAGCCTATTAGGTCTCATCAGGACTGGTTGCATTGTCTTCCACTGTGGACTGGCAAGCTGCACCCCCCACCCCCGCATGGGTTGGTGATCAGAGAGCCTAACTGCAGTTTTTTAAAGCCTCAGTCCACCATTCTGACACTGTTTTCAATACATGTCACTGTATATATCTTAGATCTGCAGGATCACATTACAAGATTCATGTATAATAAAGTGATTTTTATTCTGAAACAAATGAGTGCATCTACTTGGTAACTCATCTCTCTCCTGTTGGAAAAGCAGCTACAGTCTGCTCACTTCTCAGAACCCCTGCATGTATTGTGCTGACCCCATTTGTGGTTCTCAGGCTGTATGCTGGAACTTTTCAGCTGCCATCCTGCTCTCTTGACACTTTGCACCTCTTGACCCACATCTCCATCAAATTTTGCATCTGTTCATTTGAATTATGTTTGTTTAAATAAATAAATATATATATATAATCATTCATTACAATTTATTAAATTTGTATCCAAGCTGGGGCCCCTCCCTTGTGGGTTATGTTTTTAATACTGGTTTTCTCTCTACCTCCCAATTAAAAGGAAAAGTTGGAAATTCTTTGTTAAAATATGGTGCAAGTGAATTCAGTGGGAAGTCAGATGTCAGCAGCTCACAGGAGGCACTGTGAACAGTCACCCTGGACAGGACCTTCCCAGCCTGTCTTAGCCTCCAGTGTTTTTTGTCTTCACTTCCTTTCTGTTGGGGCTGTGCAGACAACAGCATCTCTTGCCCGTTATCATAAGGTACTATCTGCCCAGAGTACTAGACTGATGCCTCCCATTTTTGTTTCCAGTCTTTTTCTCAGGTAGTTACCTACCTTTTATTTCCTTTACAGTGTTTAAGGCATTGAGAGATTTTTATATCGTCACAAGTAACATTTTTCACCCATTTATTCCATTGCTTTTACCGGTAGAAAGTCCTTCGTTCCCAAAAGATGTTGTAAATACTTACATTTCTCAGGTTACTATTAAACTGTTTTCAGTTTTGTCTTGGCTTTGCCACTATCCTAAGATGTGAATATTATATTTTTATTTTCCTAAATAGTTAAACAAGTTCCCTGATGCCACTTATAAGATTAACCATTTGCAATAAATGCCTTTCTTACAAATATCTTAAAGCCGATTATTCCCCATGACATTTTTAATGCTATCCCAGAGACCAGCTTATACATGCAACACGTTTGCCTCTGGTTCATCCTTTGTGTATTCCATTCATTGCCAGAAGATACCTCACCCTCACTTCATATCTCTGTAGTCCTGTGACACAGCCCTAGTTCCTTTTGTTGAGGCTACCATGCTACCAAAGGTGATAGAGGACAACACCTCATTCTCTTGACACAGCAGATAGCTAAGTTCTTGGGATTCTGCCAGCCATTGTAATGAGACTTAAGCTGGCCACATAGCTTCAATGTGGGACCTTTGGTATAGTCTGTCTTACCTTACTAAGCCTGGAAGAAATGAAAGTTATTATCACTCAGGACCGAGAAGCATCTGCAGAGTTGTTTCTATGGCAAGGACTTTGAGGCCACCCTGAGTTCAGCTCTTTCCCTTGTCACTTCCAGGCCATCAAAGTGGAGTCAGTTACTCCCTAAGCCTCATCAGCTTCTTTGTCTTAAAAATGAATTTAACAGTGAATTTGCCTTAAAAGTTTTCTTTACAAAGCCTGCCTTGGTAGTGCTTAGGAAGACAGGAGCTAAGGCAAGATCGCAAGTTCTTGGCCAGTTTCAGGTACAAAGCAAGACCCTGTGTCAGACAAGGATAAGGAAAAAGGGAGGGAGCAGAGCTAGCATGCCTGTATCCAATAAGCACTGACTGCTAACGGTAGTGATAAAATCCTATGGGAGAATTTCTTCTGAGAGAAACTAATTGTAAATCAGTGTGAACACCCTCAAAATACAGAAAAGTCCTGGTAAGGAAGCTTTGTGTGTTCCTTGAACTCTACTAAAGCTCATATTCAAAATAGGCGTTGGTTTGCTTCACTGATAATTCACTCTAAATACTGCAGTCACTTTCTCAAGAGCTAATTGTTTTGGAAAGAAGAAAAAGGAGAAGGCAGGACAAAGGAATGATAAAGAAATAGAAGCCCTGTGTTTCCTTAGATCTCTGAGCTGGACTTCTGTAAACTGGAAGGATATTCATGCCTGCTCCTCTTTGAAGCACAGTAACTCTGTGGGTAGCAAGCTTCTCCTGAGGGGAGCAAGCAACAGAAGAAAGCCACTGGGTGCCTGTGGTAAACATAACAGCCAGCACCACTGTGCGGAGTAGTGCTTGATGATACTTGCAGGCTGGCAGGAGTCCCGGAAGGAATGGAAGGAGCTCTCCCTCAGGATGAGAAGGTTTGGCTGACGAGTGCATACATCATAGACCCGGGCCTTTGTTTCTCAAGTGTCAGTCCAGGCCAAGGTCTACCCCGTAGTGCCTGGCTAGCAGTGGGACCTGTGGCTCACAGCTCTGGGTGGTCAGATTTGGAATTCAGTGAATAGTTCCTTTGATGATGTGAGTAAATACCAAGTAGTTGCTGCTGTCCCTATTCCTGGAACAAGGGCTGCCAATCACTGTTAGGAAATGACACTATTTTGTCATCACCTATTGGTGTTTGAAAAAATGTTTCATGGTAAAGTGATTTCTAAAACATCAACTACAAGCCAATTGTTTCAAAATAGTGTTGCTATACTGACTTATAAACAGCAATGCTTTGAAATAGGGTTTTCAGGAAGTGTAATGGGTTCGGTTTTTGTTGTCCGGGACAGGCCTTCACCAAGTAGGCCAAGTTGTCCTGGAAGTTAAGGTCCTTTGTGAGCTTTCCTAGAGATAGAATTATAAGTATGTGCCCTCATGCCTGACTATTTGTGTTTTGTTTTGTTTTCATTTAATACACTTTTTTAAAAATTGAAAGTAGTTTTTTTTTTCATTTAATATATTCTGATCATGGTTTCACTTCACTTATCTCCCCCCATATCCTCTCCACCTCCTGACCCTTCCAACCTCTCTCTCTGTCTCTTGCTCTCAGACAAATTAAAAAACAGACTAGAACAAAACAAACAGGAAAAAAGAAGAAACAGAAAGAGAAACACATACACAGTCAGAGACACATGAGTTCACACAGAAAACCCATAATGGCACAAAACCGGAAACCACACCATATAAGCAATACCAGTAAGGGAGGGAGGGAGGGAGAGAGAGAGAGAGAGAGAGAGAGAGAGAGAGAGAGAGAGAG
>NW_026596162.1:2336436-2469237 GCF_907164565.1 Psammomys obesus
AAGAAGAAGAAGAAGAAGAAGAAGAAGAAGAAGAAGAAGAAGAAGGGGGAGCCCAAACAAAGCATTATAAAACAAACAAAAATCTCCCAAAATACCATTGAGTGTGTTTTGAACTAGTCATCTGCTGCTGGGCATGGGGCCTGCCCTTGAATGTGGTTTGTATACCCAGTGAGACTCCATTGGAGCAAACTAAATTTTCGTTTGCAAGTGGTTGTCAACTGGAGATAGGTTCTTCGTTAGAGATGACAGAGTGTGTCTACAGTCCCCTCTCAGTGTTGGGACCTCATCTGCCTTGAACCTTTGCAGACCTCATGCATCCTGCCAATGTCTCTGAGTTCATATGTGCATCAGTCATGCTGTGTTTAAAATGCTTTGTTTCCTTGGTGTTGACCATTCCCATTGACTCTTGCAATCTAATTGCCACTTCTTCTGCAAAGTTCTCTGAGTCCTGAGGGAAGGAATTTTATGGAGACAGTCTATTTAGGACTGAGTGTCCCAAGCTCACCCAGTCTTTTCACATTGTACAGTTGTGGATTTCTGTATTTGTTCTCATATATTGCAAGTGGAAGCGCCTCTGGTAGCTGGGCGAGACACTGATCTATGGCTATAACAGAATGTTGTTAGCAGTCATTCTAGTGCTCTATTTCTTTAGTAGAACATTAGTATTTGGTTTTCCCATAGGCCCATGACCTATATCTAATCCCATGTTCTTAGCCATCCAAGCAATGTCAGGCATGGGTTCCATCTCATGGAGCAGGCCTTAAATCTAATCAGATAGTTTTTGGTAACTTCCACAACGTCTGTGCCACTCTTGCACCAGCATATTATGCAGGCTTATCACCATGGTAGATCAAAGGTTTTATAGCTGGGATAGTGTTTACCTTTCTCCTCTGGCAACATGCAGAGTACTTTCTGCTCCTGTGAATGCTCTAGTTACGCACTAGCTCAATTTCTCTGTGTTGGATGGGCTATGTAGATATTGTCTTCAGTAATAGGGCCTTGCCATCAATTTGTGGAGAGGAACCAATAGCCTTGGCAGAAGTCGGAGTTGCTTGGGGGTTTCCGTTGGGTCCCTTTGGCTCAAAACTCATTTGAATGTAACCCATTTATGGCACTCATGGCGAGAGATGTCTAAATCGGGCTTTGTCTCTCTGTTATTTTGTGATTCCACTTAGATTTCTTTCCTTCCTATATATTAAGAAACCTACTGTAGTGGTTTTCTGTATGACCCCTCAGGTGGGCCTTGGGTTGTTGGGGTTTTTTCCAGTCTTTTGAGCATTCCTAATTTAGAGTTACATGTGGATTTAGAATGTTGGATAAAGTCCAAGGCAATGATAACTTTTTGTTTGATACGGTTGTTTGCAACAGCATTTTTCCATATATTCCATACTGTCTTGAACTCAAGATTTTCCTACCTCTGCCTACTGATATTACAGGCTTATGCCACAGCACCTGGCTAAAAATGATAACATTGAAAAGGAAGGTTGAAAACGGAAATCTTTGTGAAGAAGTGTCACTCATATAATAATGGGATTGAGATAACTTGGCCAAAGAACTCTGAGCTCTGACAGCAGTGGCATGAGAGGTTGTCTGCTGACCACCACTTGCAGACCTCAACCAGCACAGTGCTTTTTCCTGTCTGGAAACTGTTTCTCCTATCCTGCCAAAAGCAGGGCCATGACAGACATGGAAGTATGCTGTAGCCTGAGTCTCATCCTATTAGACTAAGACCCTGGACTCCTGAAGGAAATTTCACAATTAGAGGTAACAGAGATTCCATCTTTCTTCTTTATTTTCTATGTGTATGTGTGTCTGTGTGAGCAGACATATTCATGTGGGCATATGGGTACAAGTGCCTATACACATGCCTGTGTACCCTGCAAGGCCAGAAGAAGGCATGGGATTTCTCATCTGCTATATCCACCTGTGGGTAGCTGGACTTGTTAGCTGGGGTGCTGGGCTCTTAACTCCAGTTCTTGTGATTGCCTAGTAGGCTGAGCCAGTTCTCCAGATCCTCCATGTTTCTTTTAATAGAAGCATTTTCCCATCATCTGTTTGCCTTCTGATGGATGCAACAAGGCAGAGGAGAGCTACCTGAAGAGAATGGGGCAGACTGATGGAAGTAGAGAAAGGGAACAGGAGAGTCCAAGCAGCAAGCAATCAAGGCCCCCATTCCTGTGCCTTAGGGAGGAGTGCCAAGCCTTGATCCATTGTAAGTCATCACCCCAGAGTACAGCAGAGACCTCCTGGAGGTTTCCAGCTCCATTTCTGTCCCTGAGACCCTCGTGTTGGCCTGGGTACATTCTCCATCAGCAAGTCCCTAGGGTACAGACTTGTTCTAAGCCTGGCTCAGTGATGATTTTAAGTTTACCCACCAGGGTTTACACACTACACTTAGAGAATCCTCTGAGAATACTGTCAGACATACTCAGAAAAAAGAAGTCTGCTTCCCTAAATAGAGGGAGCTAGTCCCTCCCTTGGGTCATTTGCTGAAATGTCCTGTGGGAAAGTCTCTAAGGATGAGGATGGCCACATTCTGTTATCATTTAAGAGACTAGACCGGCTCTGTTGTCTTTACATATGGCTCAATGATTACAGATAGTCAGGTAAGAGCAGTACCTACGATGGCTCACGACATTATTGTATTCTGGTCACTGATCAACCAACAAGCCACATGGAAAACTTCTCATACTCAGCACTGTGTCATATGTCAGGAAGTGTATACCTGCCTGGCTTCCTCCTCAGGGCCGGGACATCACCCTGGGTACTGGGAAATCTTTGAAGGGTCATGAGCTCTCTTCTGTCACTTCACAGATGAGTGCTCTAAATGTACCCCATACTTTCCCCAAGATAAGTACTCTCTTTCTAGATAAATTTAATTTTTTGTAATTTTCAAATCAGTCTGTTGTTATATATTGGCTTCATTATTGAACTATAAAAAAAAAAGAACAATCTGTGTTGCACAAAGGAGCCTGTGAACAAAGAAAAAGTAACTCAGGAAAACAGTCTCTCTTTGCAGAAAAGATGAGCCAGAACCCAAGCCAGCTACTGCATATGCACAGCCAAGATAGCCCCTGTCTTTCATCCCCAACACAGGTGAGACACTGTCTCATCCCTTTTGTAGGAGTGCAACTTCACGGGTGATAGAATTGGCCAGTGCGCACAAAGGGGAAGGTTCAAGAAGTATGGGTCCTTGTCAAGCTAAACTGCTTTTGATTAAAAAATAAAAAAATCTTGAGAGGATCAAGCTGCCTTTGGTTTTGTTGTTGAAGCAAAGTCTATGGCAGTAAAGCTGGCAAACTCGTGTACTGCCTCTGCTTCTGATGATCGATGGTCTACCTTGAAGTGGAATATTCCTAAAGTAATATTGAATGGTTCCTTGTCTTTAAATCTGTCTTTACTGATATGCTGGAACTTTTCTTAGGAGTGAGTGCATGTGTGTGTGTGAGAAACACCACGTTGTATACTGGCAACTTGGCAGGGCTGTGGCCAGAAATAACTTGGTGGAGCTTGATCATCTAGGTAGTAAGTAGTTAGCTCTCTCCCAGGTGCACGCGCTGCCACTAAGCAGGTTATGGACGTCAGGATTAATGTTAGCCCAGAGAGCCAATATGGAAGATACACATTACCAGCATGGTTATCTGTGAGTCACCACGCTCACCAGTCATGAAGGGTCAAAATGTTCCCATGCTAAGGCCACTGGAGATATGTAACTTGAAGGTACAGTCTTTAGAAAACCTTCCTTGATATCCCAGTCTCCAAAGAGTCAGCCATCTTTGGGGTTCCTTGTCTGCATGTAGGTCTATGAAGTGACCACTGACTGCTGCATACTTGTTGTTTTCCACTCTGTCCCACCGAATTGTAAACTCCTGCAGACAGGAAATCTGTTGATATAACTGGACAGTCAGTATTTCCTGAATGAGTAAAACTCCTGCACTTAGACTAGTATGTATACCTGTATTTGTATATGTAGTCCTGTTCATACAGGAGTACATATTTCAGTTTATCACTGCATAATTACTATAGACTTTGTAAAATGGTAGAGAGTGGTATACACTTAATTGCTGTAGTCCTTTTGAGCCAGGACAATCCATGGTCAAGTGCTCTTTTGGATACTGTAAAACCCCCTGATTGACTTGCTGTTTTAAGTTTCTTGTCCATTTCTTAAGCTTCTTGGTTGCTTGGATTAATTACTTATGATAGCTTCCTCCAGGTTAAAACTGTGACTCTAAAAGGGCCTAGAGAGATGGCTCAGCTGGTCCTCTAGGGCACCAAAGTTTGATTCCCAACATCAACCTCTGTTGGGTCATAACTGCCAAAACTCGAGCTTCTGAGGATATAACACCCTATTCTGGTATCCATAGGCATTGCATTCATATGCACACACACACACACACACACACATACACACACACACACACACACACACACCTTAATATAAGTAATAGTAAAATCTCTTTTAAAAAAAAAATCTCAATTTTAAAGCCTTCTAGCTTGTCTTGTTTTCTTGGTCAGTCTAAAACAGGAGCTGACATTTGACATATAAAACATCCTACCTTTCCCCTGTATGTATAATCATCTAACACAGAACTTTAAAAGAACTTCAAGAATATACATATATGTGTACATTATACATATTAGCATATAAAAGTGATCTTTTCTGGTGTTCTCTTGTGTACCTTGCCCCACTTCTGCAGCAGACTGTAGCTCTGCAGTGAGCAGTCAGGAGATGTGCAGCGCACACATCTGCAGAGAAGGCCCCACCTCAATGCTGCACTGCTGTCGATGCTCATCTTTTAGAGCCCTTTCTGCTTATAGAACAAGTATAGAAAGATTGGACCTATAAGCCAACACACAGCCCTCAAAACCCCACAGCCTATGTGAGGTCCTAAAGTATTCCCACTGGAACCCGACACCCCAGCACCCACTGTCCTCATGAGGTTGGAGTCTCACTGCCTGGATTGTATAGTTCTGCCACATACTGAATATTGACTTGAACACAGGCTCATCTCAGGGACCACGATGGGCAGAATGACACAGAGGTTCAGAGAGGGAGCTTAGGGAAGAAGTAAGCCCAGAATCTGTATGTTATAAATATTTGCTGGTGTACAGAGCCTCTTGGTTTACACTTACAATCCTAGAGTTTAGGAGACAGAAGCAGGAGAGTAGTCACAAGCCCCAGCATAGTGAGTTTTATGTCAGCTAGGACTACATAATGTTGTCCCACTCCCCCTAAGAGAAGAAAAGAAAAAAAAAATTACATGAGATTAAGGAAATAGCTCAAATTTGATGGCATGCCCCAGTTATTCCAGCACTTCCGAGTAAAAGCAGCCATGTTGTTGAGATGTCTGCCTCACAAGACCCAAACAATTTCAACAACAGTTGACATCCCAACATAGATGAGGGAAATTTCACAAGACCCTAATCCTTGGTGAACAACTGTAAGCAATTAGCAACTGTCGAGATAGTGTGAGCCCGGTAGTTGCTTTTCTAATAAGTGGTCAGCCTTAGAAACATATTTATAGGGTTATAATTTAGACATAATGTCACAATAATTAAAGAAGAGGAGGTTGTGGATTTGGAAAAGTGAGGTAGGCGTGGACATTGGAGGAAAAGAAGGGCAGATAGGGAGGGGCACGATATAATTATATTTAATTAAATAAAATAAAGAAGTAGGAACAGAAAGAACGTAAATTCAAAGGCATCTTCAGCAACCTGTACCATATGAGACCCTGTAAAAGGGCAGTGTGAGGTGGGGTAGGGAACACACAACTCTTAACTGCCCAATGATCTGTTTACACAGGCAGGCCTTCATGCACATCCATGCGCATGCACACACACACACACACACACACACACACACACACTTTCTTCTAGGAAGAAGCAGATGTGTTTGTGGCTGAGATGAAGAACTGAAATAATAACCCAGGTTGATCAAAGTTCCTTGCTATGGAGTTCACTCTGAAAATTATTTCTAATCAATGAGCACTACCACAGTACGCCGCGGAGTAATTACCTTACATGTGTTTCACTCAGAGCTGTGATTAGAAACAAGATGTGAGATCAGAGGGGCATAAAATGGACATAAGAAGAAAACTCTCAAGCAGGAGCTGAACTGCACAGGCTGTGGGAGGTTTAATGAGCAAGAAGGCTATTCCAGATAGCAATACTGGTGCTCCTGTGTTGCCTAGTAAACATTCCTTGCCTGTCTTGAGCATCACTGATAGCATTTCACTCATAGCAAGGTAACTTGGTATATGCTGCCTTAATGTCCAAAGATAGGCATGTGGAGGGACTTAGAGCTGTCCTGGGACCCAAGCATACTCAAGAAACTGTGCCCTACAACACAAGTTTGCTTCTCTGTAGCTAGAAACCAGTTTGCATGCACAGACTGTCCGGCACATGCCAGCAGCCCCAGCAACAGTTATACCTGTGCCTTGCTCATCAAACCAACACCAGAATCCTGGAAAGAGAATGAAAGGCTGGGAGTTGTTCTGACAATGTAGTGAAGAGAATCACTGGTCTCTACAGCAGAGGGCAGAGTGCTTGCTTTGGTATAAGAAATAGTTTTCTCACTCTTGAGAGCACTGGATTGAAATGCAGTGAGCACACTGTCTCATCATGTTTACACACACACATACACACACGTGTATTTGTATAGAGGTAGTGGCTTCACTAATTATTAAACAAAGGATCTCATTCTCCACTGAACACAGCACAGCCACTCTCACGTTTCTCTTACGCAGGTTCCATCATGTACAGGCACCTTTGATTCTTTATCTCTCAGCAGCTTACAGAATGACAGCAGATCTACTCATGTAATCTTAAAGACTCACTCAGCAGTGTTAGTCATGAGGTTTCCCTTGAAATGCTGGGTGATGCTCCCCCAGAGCCAGGCTCTGAGGCTCCATGCATGATCCACCCACTCGAATTCAACAGCTTCGACAGCTTACTTACTCTTTCCACCTTTATTCCTCCTCCCCGTTGATAAGAGTTTTAAAATTTCTTACCTTCTTCAAAAAAAAATTTAGAGAGGATAGAATGATTGGTAGTTTATTATAGCAGTCTCTCTGAAGATGTTTACAAATGGGAATAACTATGAACTCAGGATCATTAAGGACTCTCCTAACAGGACATAGAAAAATCTGCTAAGTTCCCAGCTTCTTGGACTCTGCAGAAGTAATACCAAGCCACACACCGGCATCTTTTTGAGCATCTTTGCTTTAAAGGCTGACTAAGCAGCAAGGATGGTACTACCCTCCTACCTTCAAGGATGCTTAAATTTCTTAGACATTGCATGTGCAGAGCTTTCACTCATCAGTTAAATATTAGTTGCCTCTAAAGCAGCAAATGACAATCATTGTGCCTCTGGGACAAAATTAGGAACTGGACAGAGTGTATTTGCCTGCACGCAGACAGAATTTAAACAGCCGGAATGTGTTCCAAGTGCCCAAAGAGCATTTGTGCAAGGCTGTGAGCCAGGTGCGGCACGTATGTTGTTGCTTTAGATTTATGCGGTTAGAGTCACAAGGAAAATAAAATTGAGCTGTATCTTGATTTGAATATTACCTTGGAAGGAAGTGAAAAGAGATTAACACACTTGGAAGGACCAGGCACAAGTGTCAGGCTCCTCTGTGACCTCACACTTAGGCTGGGTTTTTATGGATTCATTTCAGAATGATAGCACAAGTAGAAGAGCAATATACACATGATTTAAGGTCAAAGAGCCATTTTCCTTCCTTACCTTCATCCACTGTATGTACAAGTGTACTCATGAGTCAAGGGACATGGGTGTAAAACAACTTTCAGGATTGATTTTCTCCTTCACTCTGGGATCCAAGATGAAACTCAGATGGCCAGGCTTGAGTGGCCAGCTAGCAAGCCCCACAGATTTATTGCTTAATGGAAGACTTTAGTTAGCATGATCAGGTTCGCTGCCTATCTATCTCAGCATCTTATGGAGGTAGGAATCTCATCTCTGTTGTTTTTGCTCTACCCCCAGAGTGCTGGTACTGCCTGGTGCTGCCTGGTGCTCAGTAAGCACTTAGTAAACAGTTGTCTAGTGGACTGATGCTGCTTATTAACAATGTCTGTGGGTCAAGAGTCAAGGCCATGACTGACGAGATCCTCACTGTTCAGTTCTAACAAACTGCTTACATAATGACTTCCAAAAAAAACAAAGTCACTGAAGCACCCCATGCCCCAGATTGTCAGACAGTTCATTTTTATAATTATATCAGTGCCTGGTGAAGCTCCTTGAATTAATGTGTCTTGCAAAGTTATGGCTGATGTGAAAAGGTATCTACTTAGCATCTGTGTGTTCTGCGTGTATCTCTCACCCATGCTGTACATATATTTTAAGGAACATTTCATCGGGTGCTGTGTTTTTTTTTTTTTCTATTTATGTCTTCACCATAAAAATATAAATAGATCGTTTATCTCCGGTATCCTTAAAGTAGCTTGCATCATTTCAGTCTTTTAAACTTTTACATAACCGAAGTTTCTGTCCCCAGTATGCCTTGTACAGAAGATAACTGTCTGGGGCAATCCTGGAAAGCGAGAGACCAGCTTCTTTGGACTCTAGAAGGACATGCAAAGCTGGGAACTATGTGTGCAGGTTCTGAGGCTCCAGTCCAGAAGCACCGTCCAGGACCCCAGTGCTATTTTCCCTTCTCGGCATCAGCCTACTTATTTTGCTGGTGCTTAACATATGATAACTTAGGTAAATAGACAACTCTGTGAGATGAATGTCTTATAGATGTGAACAGGAAGGATTAGCAGACTAAGAGACTTGCCCAAGGTCCATGTAAGCAATGAATGACAGAGCTGGAACTTGAACCCTAGTTCCTGTGGTCCTGGACTACACTCTTATCTATTCTACTCTACCGGGCAGAGCAATTCTGAGGCGACCCACAGGGCAAGCTGGCTATGTGTGGTCTAGGTTATTGGTAAATGATACCTCAAAACATCCCTTTCATTGACATTTGGGTCAGAAGATACCCAGACTTTTTCAAAAAAGGAGCTTTGATATCGCCAAGTGCTGTGACTGCAAACTGTGACTTTCAGTTGATAGCTGTGTCCTTGGGCAGGTGTTATGATTTTGCATTTGAAAGTCCACCATATGCTGTGTGTGTTTGAGTACGTGGTCCTCTACTGGTGGCCCTGCTTTGGAAGGTAGTGGGACCTTTAGAAGTTTGAGCATCTCTAGAAATGGGCTCTATTTCCTAATTTCAGCTGCCTAGTGTTCCTGCCATCTTCGCTTCACTACCGTGATAGACTACTCCCTTGAACCGTGAACCAAAACCAGTCTTTCCTCCAGGTTGCTTTAGTTGGGTATTTTGTCAGAGAAACACATAAAGAAACTAGTAGTGTAACTAATACAGCAAGAGAAAGGGCCTTACTGTTAGACCCACTCATTTCACTATAGAAATGCTGTCAATCAATCCCAGGACATTCACAATGGGGGAAGGTTGCAGCAGAAGTCTGAGAGGCATTGGCTGTGTCTTGGCGGTCTGAAGGCACTTATCCTGGCATCAATTTTCAAGTGGGACCCATCTCTAATACATGTCTCTACCGAGGAGATATCTATGTTCCTAGAGAGGCAGAAGGGGTGGGTCTTTAGTAACAGATTCTCTGAGCTTCAACTAATCATTCACATTCTCCTTCAGCTTCCTTGCTGGAGAAAATACGGTTAATAGACTGTTGATTAAAGACAGCAGATTGAGCACAGCACTAACCTCAGTTGCCTCCAAGCTGCTGTTACAGAAGCAGTGAGGTAATGTGTTCTAGGCATAAATTAATTATGGGCCGTGTGAAAGTCAAGGGAGAACCAGCAGCATTGCTTTGGAAACCAAAACACTAAGGGAAAAGTGTTGGCCAGCTTAAGCAGTTGGATCGTAGAGGAAGCTAAGACTCAACCCAGCTTAGCCTCCAGAACCTCCACCACCCCTACCCCGCAAAGAGCCAGGAATGACTTCTCAGGAATCTTCCTGAGAAGATTTAGTAGAAAGAGGCAGACACAGACAAAAGTGGTGAAGATGCAAAGCAGAACCTCAGATATTCTTCCTAGTTCTGGTATTAGAAGGAACCTTTAGCCAATGACAAGCATGCCTGCCTTTGATAGAACTCTGGAGGCTTTCTCTGCAGAGGACTAAGCAGAATGTCCCGTGAGAAGTTAGTTAGCCAGGCTGTTGTCTCTAAGGTAGCACACCTGTCAGAAGAGAAAAGCATAGGCTGCCTCAAAGCAGTAGTTGCACAGTCCAGAGAGTTAACTGTGCAGACTAGACTGCCAGGGACAGAACTACCGAGTACCGAGCCATAGTCTCACCACTTGGACCTAGTAAGTATTTTTTGGGTCTTGGGCACACTTCCAAGTGTGCCAGTAATTCCTGTCAGAAGTATTGTGAGTAGGCATTGTCTCCATGTAGCAAATGAAGAAACTGATGCACTCAATATTATGTGCTAGTGAAAAGACAAGATTTACACCTAAACAGCCCATGCTTACAACTACCACACCACAGCCACCAGCCCCTCACAACCTGTGGAAAAAGTAGATGGCACAGTGACAAATAGATGAAAGTAAGGAGGAAGTCAAAGGCTGCACAGATAAGGGAAAGAAATCCTTGGGCACTGTGGGGTTCAGTTGTGAACCTGTGATGATGTGAGTGGAATCTGACAGACTACACCTACCCTGGAAAGGTGGAACACAGCATGAACAGAAGATGATACAGGATCAGGAAGTGATGCAGGAAAAGCCAGGTCCCATCCTTCTAGACTGGAGAAGCCTTGTGTGATAACCTTCAGCCAATGGCAGCCCGCTTAGAAGATGGTGAGCTGTGAGATTATGTGATTCTGCCTAATGATGGCAAAACTGCTTGATGACATATTTATGAATTGCACCTGCATCAAGTTAAGCACGACTTTACTGTCCAAACTGGGGGAAGAAAAAAGTAACAATAAAACTATGAAATCAGCTCTGGGGAGCTGACTAATAAGAGGGAACAGAAACTACAGTCTGTCTGTCTGTATAAATTTTTAGAATTATATAACCTTTCAAATGTGTGCAGATATAATTTTTGTAAAAATGATAAGCAAATTTGGAAATTCATGGACTTTGCTATGTGTGTTACTGAGACTCAGACAATGGCCAGATTTACAATATGGTGGTGATGAAAAGGGTCAGGGAATGCACCTGGACACAGTCTTGGCATGGAGCATGAGAGCCCTCCTGACTAATGCTAATGGTGAGCTCCCCCAGACCTTCAGCAGGAAAGATTGTATTCAGGACCTCAGAGGTGTCCAGGGGTGCAAGAAGTCAGGACCATGAGTCAGAGTCTGGGTTTTGTGTATTGAGGGAAAAGCAAGAAGATGCAGTGTGCATATATATAAAGCACACCATATGCCACATGTTCGATGCAATATGCTATTTTATTTTTATCTCTTCAGAGACAAGGAAAGAGTATTAATTAGTAGATCTAGTCATATACATACCCATATATGTCTGTGTGTCAACATAAGTGTTTGTATATTGAGAAATTGAAGTTAAAATACTTTTAATTTCGTGGACCTCAGGCCTTGGTGTCATGGTCCTCTTGAAATGTCTCCCAGAATTTGAAAACAGAAGCTAAAAGCTGGACATGGTGTCACACGTCTGTAATCCCAGCACTCTGGGAGGCAGAGGCAGGTGAGTTTGAGGCCACTCTGGTCTACAATGTGAGTCCAGGACAGCCAAGGCTACACAGAGAAACCCTATCCTGAAACCAAACCAAGCACTAAAAAAAAAAAAAAAAAAGGAAGGGAGGGAGGGAGAAAGGAAGGAAAGAAGGAAAAGAAAACAAAAGTTGATTCTTGCATGAAATGCTTAGGACCAAAGGTGTTTTGGATTTCAAATGTTCTCAAACACATGATGAGCTACCTTGATGGTGAGACCCAAAAACCTCATACTTGGCTCATGTATACATTATATGGAGATTCTAAAGGCAATTTTATGTGCTAGCTTTAGTCCTATATTTGATATAATTTATCCCGTGAGGTCAAATGAAAAAATTTCCACTTGTGATTTCACATTGCTACTTTAAAACTTTTAAATTTTAAATCATTTCAGCCTGTAGTTCTTCCTGTTACAGACAAATTATAATCATTGGTTTGGGGGGGAAAAAAGAGTATGCTTCTAATCTTCTGTTCAATAATAAACCCTTTTTAAATTGTTTTCTTCAATGACTTTGTTTTCTAAAGATTTGTTGTGGTTTGTGAATAAGGTCTCACTATACAGCTCATGCTATCCTTAATGCAAGTGGACCCTGTGTATGCAGACCCCAATGCTCCAGAAAAATAGTTAGAGAAAAGATGTTTTATTCCTTTAAATCTACTTGTAGTTATTGATCTTGCTCTACAGAGGGAGCTTTGGGCTATCTTCCCTGGTTGCAATGGTGAATGAAACAGGCTCAACCTCAGCCCTTACATGCTTATTTGGAAGATGACAGTCATTGTTACTGAGTGACACTAATGCAAGTCTCACAAGAATTGCGTGGGGAAGAAATAAGTAGGGTGTCCTGGGAATGTGGCAGGAAAGAGATAGCTGTTCAGGTCCCAAGAAGAGTGAAATGAATTGAATCCTGGGGATTTGTGCTGTCACATTCGTGCATTTGTTCATTTCCTAACATCTATGCATGCTTGTGCATGCTAGGTATGCATGGGGGCTCTCTCTGGACATTTGGATGTAGCTGTGAACAGAACGAAGCCCTGGCTTCGTGGAAGCACAGGGAAGGGTACGGGGCAGGGATGAGTTCATTTCCTTTGCTCTGACTTGACCTCAGTTTTAGTTACCATTCAAGTCTGTGTTCTATGTACACATGTGGCACTTACCTTCACCAAGGCAAGGCCATTTTCTTGGTGGTCTCAGAGGTGGCCAACATGGACACTGATGCCTTGGATCCCCTGACATCATCTTGTGTTTGTGGAGTGAGTGGTATCACTAGAAGGTACACATTCTAGTTCAAACCTTAACCATGACATCTAAGTCAGACTTGAGCCGCAAGCCCTGGGTGAAATGGCAGGTACAATCTTCTGAGAATGCAGGGAAACCAAGCCCAGCTGTGTCAGGCAGAGACATCTGTCCTGAAAGATGATTGCATCATCCCTGCCTGGACCATTCTACCTGCCTGCCACACCTCCCTGATGGACAATGGTTTTTTTTCCAGTCTGTCATAGTGTTAGCCAGTAATGATGTCAGAGGACTTAAATTACAATTTTAAATGGTTTGTAGAGTTGATGTTTAATATATCTATTCTAAGAAGAAAGATGTCATCCTGGCACTTCCTCTATGAATAACAGCCTAGTAAACATTAGTTATCCAAGGCTTCAGGTCCTGCCTCCCAGGACCAAAGATCCCTGAATGTTTGCCAACCATCTTTACAACCCTAGAGGCTTGTAAGATTTAAAGACCTAGAAGTGGGTTAGCCTTGGTAGCCAGTTATGGCCCCACTTTACCTAGAGCTATACCAGCAGGAAGCATTCCAATAACAGTTTATCATAAGCTCCCATTTACCATTCATACTCTTTTTCAAATTCCTGAACTCTTTTCTCATTAATTTTTGTTGCATGTGTATGTGCATTGGTGTACACATATATAGTCCTAAACATCACCTTCTCGATCTACATAATGTTAGTCATATGTATATTTTCAAGGCTGACTGTTTGGTACTTAGTAGGCAGTTGGTGTACTCTCCCCTAGAGAATACTATCTCTCCCTCTCTTGGCATGTCTTAGTTGCCTACAGTTCTTGGTGTAAGGTTGAGGCCTTGTAGTGTTTCCGCAGCCTACCTTGGCATGTCTATTGTCATCGCCTTTGTTCGGCTCATATTTAGGCAGTCATTCTGGTAAAACTTTATGGGTATTGCTTCTGATATTACTAGGAGACAAAATCTCACAGCAAACTCCCTGCTTCTCTGGCTCTTATACTCTTTCTACCCTCTTACCTGCAATGTTCCCTGAGCCTGAGACATGGGAGTGTTTTGTATATGTATCCATTGGAACTGGTCTCCACAACTCTGCATCTTGATTGGTTGTGATATTCTAATTATTTCCATCTGTTGCGAAGATTCCTCATAAGGAGTGAGAACAGCACTAATCTGTGGGTAGAAGGACAAATATTTAATATGTACCTAGGAATTATACTGGCTTAGTAAAGTGGTAGTTGTAGATTTTCCTTCCACATGTAAGACTTCACTAGCCTTGGATAGTTGGCTAAGTTTCCAGTACCAGGCATGATTTTTTTTCTTTTTGATCTGGTCTTAAATCCAATTAGAGAGCTATTGGTTACTGCCAAGGTATGCCTGCCACAGCTGCACCCTCAGTGCTATTGTGCCTTGCTGGTAGTTGTTTTGATTCTTAGGTGTCATTACTAGATAGGACTGTCGATTGCTTCTCCCATTGGGAAGCTTGCATAGTGTCTTCTGGTACCATGAAAGTTAGTCATCAAGAAGGCATTTAGGTCAGTCCAGCTCTGGGACGTCTAGGCCCTGCATCTCAAAGGAAAGGGAAGCAAAAACTGTAGCTAAATTACTTCACTTCAATTTGTTCCATGAAATGGGGAAACGTAGTTAAGTATTGTGTTCTTCCCTGTTGTTGAAAAAAATATGAGTGAGATGGACTTAGAACAGTGCATGACACAGCAGAGTTGGTCACATGACAATAGCATTGTATTCCATGGCAGAGATTTGAAGCGTGAGTCTGTCTTTCAAGGTTTTAATCCCCGTGAGTTAAGTCCCTGCTAAATATGGGTGAGCCTTGTGCTGTTCCTGTGTCCTGAGTCGTGGGGTCATGGGAGGTGATGAATGTGCACTGCTGTGCACTCCAGCGTGTCCTTTTGTCCTCCAGCTGTACTAGCTGTAGCACTTCACTTCTTCAGGAATGCGCAGGAGCCCAGTAGTGCATTGCCGTGGCCATGATGCTGTCATCTCTCTGGACTAGGGGAATGCCACCAAGAATTTTCCATTCCAGAATTGATCTTTTTTTTTTTTTTTCCAGAATGAAATAGATCACTAGCCAAATATAGAACTCAATTTCTGTCATAGAGATTTTGAAGGAGAAAAAGGTTAGCAGTTTTCCTTAATGATAAAACCAAGTTACGGAGTAACTGAAAATTCACTTCAATTTGTTTAACCACATTTCTGTGGACAGCAATGATAAAAGCAAGCTTTCAACCAACTTAACATTTTCATTGCATTTTATTTGAACCCTTTGCTGCCAGGTTACCCAACACTCAGGTTCACGCACTCCTGGGTCTCCTGACTATTCCCTACAGCTCTTTGGAATATTGGGAGAGTTCTTTGCAAACTCAACTAGTTGTTTCTTTACCGTGGTCCTTACTAGCAGTGTCTGGAGTGACTAATGATCTGAAAGGTTTTGTAGAGTCATTTATAACCTAGTATGGTGACCCTCGCTGTCCCCAACTCTTTTCTGTTTGTTTGGATGGTGACTTACAGATTCATCAAGTGTTAAAGCCAAGAGAAAGACCTTTGAAGTTATGTGGTCCTATTGTCTTATAGTAAGCCTAAGAGAGATGAAAGACTTTTACAAGCAAGATTAATTCAAACACTTTGTGCAAGAGCTGGGACTAAACTTTAATTCATTTAGTAACTAGGGAGGAAGAAAAGCAAACTCAAAATTTCTTTGCACCAAAACAAATGAAAAACCCTGCATGGGAGCTTCCATTTGGATACTGTGACAGGTGAGCAGATAACAGTAACAGAATTGTCCAGAGCCCAGCCACCGCTTCCATTCCTCCGTTGGAGTGCAGAGTGCTATAAACACTTGGGAGATGCTCTTTCATCTTGGCCATCCATGCTGTTGTAAACTGAAGCACTTTGGCTTTTGATGTCTGTCTCTGATTATCTATTCATTCATGTTTCTGTCTATGAGTCATTCATCAAAAACAGGAGTACCCAAGCTATGCTGGACTTGATTTACTTATGTATGCCTGAGAGGATAATCCTGGCCTTTGCCTTCAAGTAATTTATAGTCTAGCTAAAGGAGGCAGGAACATACAGAAAAAGATATAGAATGTGTTTTAAAAAAAGATCTCTGATATAAATGTGGCAAGATACATGGAAGGCACAGTTTCATTCCTGCCAAATCCTCCTGGGGTCTTCACAGATACTTCCTGTGTTAGAGTTGAGTTTCTACTGTGCATTCCCAAAAGCTTATACATTTTGAGTGGGACCAGTGAGCCCCAGGTGTACACTGGCACACACACTCTGCTACGTTCAGAAGCTGGAGAGTGTGCCTTGAGTGTGGAGCTTCTGAAAGTGGTCCTGCTGGAGGACAGTACAGATAAAGCATGAGAAAAGGCTGTTCCCAGTCCTGTGTTCCATAGCTTACAGTCAGGTGCTCAGTTCATTCACTGGGTCCTTTGTTTGTTCATTCATCTGAATGGTTGCTGGGTGCCCAGTACAGATAGCAGAGACAGACATGTTCGGTGTTCCCTAAGCCGAGAGTCTATTCTGGTACTTGAAACTAAATTTAATCAAACAACGTCCACAAATGTAAAAGAACACCTGAGAAGTGTTTCGGGAACCAAAGTTGTGTATGAGGTGGGGAAGAGAAGGGCAGTCAGCTGAGGAGCAAGGTGGCATGGCCAGGAGAAACCCAATGCATCAGAGACTTGGAGTGAAGGCAAGTGCAGCCAGAGGAAATGGGAGCATGATGATGAGGCAGGAGAGGCAGGCAAAGACGTTTGAGTTTATCCAGGTTATGATTCCCCTGAAATGTTAAAGCAAAGGATATGTGTGTTAGCTTTCTGTCACTGTTTTAAAACACATGAAATAATAAACTTACAAAGAAAGGTTTGTTTTGGCTCACAGTTTCAGAGCTTTTAGTCCCTGGTCACCTGGTCCATTGCTTTCTCTCTCTTGTGGTAATATATCATCTCAGGAAAAACAGTTGGTACTGGAAGTGCTGACCTCACAGGAAGCAAAGAGAAAGGAAGAGACCAAAGTCCCATAATCCCTTTCTACAGCATTTCCCAATTACTTAAAGTCTTCACAATAGACTTAACACAGCGCCACAGACTAGCAACTGATTCTTTAACACATGCCCTTTGGGGAAACTTAGACCATATCAGAATGTGACATGGTCAGCTTTGGTTTTTAAATTTTTTAAAAGTGACACTGTAGGGCCTCCGGGAGGGTTACAGGTCCATGAATCCTGAGACAGCATGCTACACATTTGGAATCATGTGGGGCTCAGGGGTACATGAGGGCTGGTGTATAAATTGGTGAGCAATCCTCATTTGGAATGTGTCTGTAACTGAAAGCATAGAGAAGATGGCCTGAGAAGTGTGGAATGAGAAGAACAAGGACTTGAGTGAGTCTTTAAGAACCTGAGCATTTAAAAGCAATAAAGGAAAATGAACCTAAATGGAACATGTGAGGCTGGAAACTTGTTACCTGTATGAGCCAGGGACAAATAGACTTGAAGATGGTAAGAGTGTGGGGCTGGAGAGGTGGCTCAGTGGTTAGAACACCAACTGTTCTTCCACAGATTCTTGAGGTCAATTTCCAGTACTCACATGGTGGTTCACAAACATCTATAACAAGATCTAATGCCTTCTGGCATGCAGACTTACGTGAAGACAGTACTCATAAATATAAATAAATAATTCTTTTTAAAGAAAAGAAGCTGAGAGTAGCCAATATGTCAAAAACTACCAAGAAACTATGAAATGACAGACAGCCATTGTACTTAGCAACATGAGGGTCTTTAGTAGCTATAGTGGGAAAGGATTTGTTTTAGGGTTCAGAAAGGATCTTATGGTGGGTAGAGAAAAAGAGAAGCCAGAGGAGATGAAGATTGGATAGTGAATTTGAGAAAGGAGATGAAATTATAGTTAGGCAGATCAAGAGAAGTGGTATTAAAAAAAAAAAGATATTAGCTTGTGTGTATGAGAAAATAAGAAGTGTCCAGAAAAATAGAAGCAGTTGACTGTTAGAGTCAGGGAAGAAAGATACACCTTGGAGCAGTATTCTTGAGGTGGCAGGGCACCTTTCTGTCCAGTGCTAAAGGAGAGAGGTGAGACCAAAGCTGTAGGACTCTCAGTTGAGCCACTAGAAGGTGGTGGAGTTCCAACCCCATAGCTTCTGTTTCTATCTGGAGTACATGCAGGCATTCTTTCCAACATTGACAGCTGAGAGACTGGGCCACAGTAGAGTGGGGAGGAGCTGGGGCTGCTCGAGAATATTTGGAAAGGTTGGGGGAGCACATGGAGAAGTGAGGTGAGCAGAGAGGAATGGGTACTGGTGAGGAGGGTGGGCCCTCTGCCTGCCCTTCCACCTGTCCTAGCACAACTCCCTCCATGGTGCCTTGTGATACTTTCTCACTGGACTTAACCTTAACATGGATCTAGGCCATGCTAATTTTCTCTGATCTCTTGCCTTGGATCATTTACCCATTTTCACTGCATGGTTTTGTTCCGGTCTTCATCTCTGGCAGCCCTTGTTATTCTGGACTGGGCCTCTTTCCTCTTTTCTACCTTCCCTGTCCACCAGCACATTTCCTGGAGCACAGCTCTTGCTTTTCTGAATGCTTGCTTCCATCAGTTTTGTAGAAACTACTCTGTGAATGAGAGCAAGCAGTTCAGGAGCTATAAAACCATTCTAATGCCCCAGTGTTATGTGTCCATTCCATTCAAACCACATTACAGAAGTGACCACCCGCCCTGTCCTCTTCCAAAGGTGCAGTTGCCCCTGCAGGTGGCAGTCCCACTCTGCACTGGAAGGGGGCATTGCTCACCAAGTGACCCCCTTAGCTGGTCTGACGAACCCAGGAGCAGGCATGTGTGTTTCACTCAAAAGTGTTTTAAGTTTAATTTTCCTTTAGTTATCAAAGCTTCATTTTTAATGAAGTGCCGCCAGAGGGTCACTTCTGAAGCCATTGTGTGAGAAGCAAGTAGTATATGCACTGGTCAGAAGACCCTCCAGTCATATACCCAAGGTTTGAATGTTGGGCCACGCAGTCTCTGGACACTCATAATCTCATTGTACTTTCTTTCTTCTCTGTACAATACAGAATACTTGTCCTAGAGATTAAATGAGTTAATTCTATGGAGCTTATAGAATGGCAAAGCATAATGAGCGCTTCAACATCTGATCTGTATATCTGTTTACATATGTCTCACATTGTCTCTCCAGCCACTTGTTGACTACTTCATTTAGGATGCTCCTTGGTTTTGTTACATGGAGCCCTGAAAGTTGACTACTTTGGACTTTGTTTTCCACAGTGTCTATGTGCAATCCATAGTAAGAGTTTATAATGTATATAAACTGTATATATTACATATACAGTTTTGTGTTGTCTACCACCTGTACAATAACCAGTGTGCATTACATACACAAGCATGCATGCACCTTTGATGCTAGGAACATCTTTAGCCAGCTTAGTTAGTCCTGATGAAACAATGGAATAAATATTTTAAATGTATAAAATAAAATTCTAACTATAGTATGTTTGAATTGGGGGTGCAGTCTTTTATCATGGGAATATGACATTGTTCAAAGCTGCCCTGCTTTTCTTTAATTGGAAGGCCTTGACACTGGCCCTAGACAGGACTACCTCTCAGCTATCCAAAAGGCAACCTTCTCTCTAGTCTTTTATCAGTGATGATTTGGCAATGTTTTCCCCTGAGAGCAAAAGCAATCCACTGAAGAAAGGGAGGAAAGAACTGGAGAGCTTAAAATAGCTGAGAGAAGAGATGTGGGAAGTCCTGTGAAGAGACAGAAGCTGGTACAAGCAAAGGGCAAATTTGTCATTCCTCCCAGCCCAGAGCTTTTTCCTAGTGGCAAGAGAGAAGAAATCCTTGGAAAAGAGCAACAAAGATATCTTTGAAATGATTTGAGGGGAGCCAAAGACAGACATAGAGCTGAGCAAACTTCTAGTTTCTCTAGCTAGACATGTTCACGTGCTTGGGAGGCAAAGGATGGACCACCCCACTATGTGCATGTCAGTGGGCATTTCATTGTCCACTGTAGATGGCCCTGTCCATAGCCCACATTTGCTTTGCTCCTGAGTCCCCCTACTCCTCTGCCCCTCTGAGCTTCCTGCCCCTCTGGCATCTCCCATAAGCTTTAATGAGCTTCCCTCATTACCTGCCCTCCTCAGCCCTTCTTATCCCCCACAGCCCTCCTCTGCCCCTCACTCTTCCTTTCCTCCAGCCCTGCTCTGCAGCCTCATCTTTGCCTTCCTTGTCATCCCTACTCTTTTATCCCAAACCTTCTTCCCCACATCAGCTCTTCCCCTTTGTCCATCCTTCCTTCCTCTCTCAGCCTTCCCCCTTTATCACCCATCCCTCCTTCCTTTCTCCTCTACCCCAAGCCTTCTTTTTTCCCCTCAGCCTTACCTACTCCCTTTGAGCTCTTCTTCTTTCTACCCATTTTTATTCCCCTCTCAGTGCTCCTCCTGTACATCTCCACCCCTTGCCCCATTCCTCATCTCAGCTCCCTCCTCCCCTCCTCTACCCTAACCCCTCCTTTTCTCCTAGCCTTCCTCCTCCACCCCATCCCTCTACCCGCCCATCCCCTCTCCTCCCCTGCCCAGTTCTCCTTATGCTTCCTCAGCACAGGTCATATATTGACAGCTTCACTGAGAAGCACAGTCTAAACACAAATTAAGTGGCAGCTGTGTGGATTCAAAAAAAGAAAAAGGATTTTTCACATTAGAAATGGAAAACTTAATATCTCCTGTGTCAGTTCACTCAGTTCCCTGGAATTCTTTCATCTCTATGCTAATTTTATGTTGGAAACAGAAACTGCCTATGTAGAAAGAACAGAAAGGGGCTGGAAGTCAGAGAACATCTGAGTAGCTGAAAATCCAGCAGACCCTTCCTTCCTTCCCATAGAGGAAATGTCCCCCAAGCAGCCAAGTCTGCCCTCAGGGGCAGGGCGGGAGCAAGGGCTTCCTTTGCCACCCCCAGGCCTAGGAAGTGTTCCCCCTAGTTCTAACATTTCCCTGCAGGTTCCGATCTCAGTGTTGATTCTGCTTATTGATTCTTCAGAGCATCTTCTCAACAGCACAGAATGGCCTAGAAGCCATGACTGTGAGTCTGTGTGGACGATGGTTTGCTCTTGTTTCTAGATCATGAGATGGAACCCTCACCTCAGTCATCTTTGCACCATGGTCACCAACATGGGAGCTTGCTCAGGATGGGCACTGCCTCAGTATACATGAAGGATATATGGCTGTGCTCTCTGCGGCTCTACATGGGTATGCTGGGCATTGGCTCAGGCCACCTGCATAAAGAAAGGATGCAATGTTTCCTTGATTTTGTTTTCTTCTTCTTCTTCTTCTTCTTCTTCTTCTTCTTCTTCTTCTTCTTCTTCTTCTTCTTCTTCTTCTTCTTCTTTTTATTTAGTTTTATCAGTTCTTATTTCCTGTTTCTTTTCTTATACTGTGAAGCATTTATTTGTTGGTTTATTTAAAGAGACAATATATGATGAAAGAGGAGTGTGCTGGAGCCTTCTAGGACCAGAAGAATAAAATTACAAAAGATTTCTCTCAACCTTGAAGAAAGCGTAGGGAAAAGTTTTTGAGAAGGCAAATGAGCACACATAAGCAGAGTCAGGTGTTCAGCCATGGGCTATTGTCCTTAGGATGCCCACTCAGTTCTCAGCTGGCTAGGATGCTTATGGCTTCCCTCTGAGTTCCCTTTCGGTACCAACAACTGGAGCCTCAGCTCAGAATGGCAGAGGGGGGAGATGAAGTGCAGGAGGGAACATAGAGGCTACCTAGATGCCATCTCACTGGGGTCCCTTGCTGAGGCACTACTAGCGGAGTCGCATACAGGCTGTGATGCCACTTGATTTTGCAGATGTGTGAGAGAGAATCAGAGCTACAGAGACGAGACATGGGCATGTGCGGCTGAGGTGCCTGACTGCTCCTAAGAAATCAGCCCACTGAATTCATCCTCTTCTCAGTTGGGAAATCTAAGCCAGAACCACACAGCGAGGTTAGCAACCCAGAAGAGAAAGTTCATGAAGCTGCTCAGAAAAATAATGGATATGTGCTCTGGCCATTCTTTTTTAAGTATTCTCTTAGAGCTTCAACTTAGAGTATTGCCTTTCTGTTTTTGTTTTCTTTTGTTTCACAAAATGCTCTGAGAGAATTCAGATGGGATAAATGGAAAACCAGGCAGCAGTCTACAGGTGAGAGCTTCCTGTTTCTTCTCTCTAGGAATTCCAGGTTAGGTATTGGTGTACTTGTGTCCTGACAAGTTTGGAGAGGGTTGCTGGGGCATTGGTGCCCCACATGGGGACATGCGCAGTGCTCCATGGTAGAATCTGGAAGGAGGAATGGCGGTCCATGGACTCCCTCTGGAGAGCTGCACTTACTAAATAGCTGCCGTGTTTGCTTGATTGCACTCAGCTAACCCCACAATACTCTTGGGTCCCCCTGTGTACAAAGGCCTGGACTCAGGATGGCGACTTATACAAAGAATGCAGTAGCTTCATCGTACACTTACTCCTTACTATAAGAGGGCACAATTCGCTCATTGGTCTTCCTATGCTTGTGAAATTCATAGTCTGCACAGAGCAGAGAATGTAGCTGAGTAAATGCTTTCTGGTAAAGAACACTGCAGCTCCCCAGTGCACTCTTAGTTTAAAGGGCACTACCTGAGTGTCCCGTGAGTTTGTTCACTTCAGGAAAGCAGCCAGCTTGGTTGTACAGAGACAGGATTGTCTTCTCTCCTGTACAATGCTTGAAATATCAACAGCAATTCATTACTTAGCTGGGTTTCTGTGGACAAGGCATACGCAGTTCAAAGAGGCAAAGTGAGTAGAATAAGATTAAGATCATATCTAACAAAATCAAACTTTAAAAATGAAAAGGAAGTTTCATTTGACATTAAGAAAAGAAAATCATATAAAATATCAACTATGGAGCCAGCAGTTAAAATTCACAGAATAGCAAAATGTCAGAGCAAGACAGGCCCCTAAAACAGCCTGTCCAAGTCAGGTGGGAATGCCAGCAGCCCTCGGCCACTCTTCGCTTTGGCAGTGTGTGTAGTGTGGAAATGCACCTTACTATCACTGGGCTGGGAAAGATAGAAGCTGTTTTCTCCGAAGAGATTCTGGCTGTTGCTGACAGGCTCATGGAGCATGAGAAGCACTTTGTAGTATTGCTGTGAACTATGTCTGCTCTGGGGGTTTCTGGGCTGCAGGGCTCTCCACACTCTCCCACGTGATGTTTGGCACCCCACGTTCCTTTAATGCCCACCATCAGAACACTCTCCTTGCTGTTGCTTTGCCTGGTCCCTTCAGAAGTCTCTGCGCTCTGATAATAAATAGCTCAGAAAACAGATGAGAGGTGTGTAAATTTACCTTTTCCCCCTGGGGATGATATAGGCTTTCTGTTGAGGTTCACTTCTAAGCAGTGATGGGTTGCTTTTATAATGCGAGCTTTGTCTTCTGTTTTATATGCGTTTTTCTAAGCAGCCACATGAGCAAATATTTAATTTACTTTCACTCTTGCACTACTGGATGGAACATTAGTGAAACGGTACTGTTTCATTGCCACTGGAAGCGTGGTGGACACCCAGAACAATTTTGATGTTGTACAAATGGACACATGTCAGGGAAGGAGCTGGCCCATTGACATTTCAAAAAACCAAAGACACTGGAGTGAAAGACCTCACTAAAATTTATTAATTAAATGCACTGATGTTTGCTACATGTTTTTTCATGGCTTCATTCAGACAGATCACTTCTTGTTTCTCTTCCTTTGGGGACATCCAAGGCCCAAATGGGTGGATGTGAAGGCATTTCTAAGTGCAATCCTGGCTTTCCTTTTCATAGGTGTATCAACTTTAATAGGCTGTCTATGTGTGTATTTGTCTGGACTTCAAGAGCGTCCAGTGGTAATGATAGTGATTCTGCATAGAGTTTTCAAGAAAGTCCAGTCGAATTAGATGCCTCCCACTGCACCTGCAAATCCAAGCAGATGTTCAATCTTTTTCTTCAAAAGAAAGGGGACCACTGGGCTGGAAAGAAGCCACAAGTCATGTAGCAGCACCAAGCAAGCCTCAGTAACGGTGGCCTTTGGTGGCATGGACTTCATTGATGATCCTTGAATGTTATGTATCTCGCTTCTATCAACAGACCCTGTAAGAAAAAGCCAGAGGAAGTTGGTTACTATAGACACATTAGTAAACTTGTTCTGGGTCTTGTCCACTGTAGTCCTAGAAGCCTCTGTAAAACCTCTGTGCGAATTTCTTAGGAGTTCAGTATAAGAGAATCTAGCTGTCTTCATTTTACAGTTAAAGTTAATAGTAAGCATTTTGCACTTAACTGGTTTCCCTGCCTCTTTTGGCTGGGAAGAAACACTGCTGATTCCTTGTCTCTTCAAGGCTTGCAATTTGCTTTACTTTTCTCTCTGGTGTCAGCAGTACTAATGTTGACCTCACATATTATATCCAAGGCTGATAACATAGTATCGTAGTTACCACTCAAGAAGTTAACACCTTTCTTGTCGCCCCAGCATCTATGAACTCCCAAAAATTTATTGTGTTGAAAGAGAGTAGCTGTTGCTTATCACCTCATCAGCCATAAGAGCACCAGGCCTGGGTGTTTCAGGTGAAGGAGAAGAGACTGACTGAACTGGCTTAAGAACCACTTCTGAGCCTGGGCTTTCAGACAGCTTTACGTGTTTATATGGCTCATGACCTTGGAAACGGATGAGAAAGAAGAGGGCAGAATGAGCTGGCTTTAGTGAAGTGTGGGAAATGTTCCCTTCAGTTGATTCTTTATCATGTACCATGTTACTATATACTTTCTGTTGCTAGCCAATTGAAATCCCCATGAATGAGACAAGGTATAAATTTATGAAAATCACACACAGCAAGTTAATGATATATGCACCCAAGATTGGGTGTTATGCATTAGTATACAAGAAGCATTTAATGGCCAAAATTGGCTATAGATAGTTTAATCACTGGCCAAGTTATATTTAGGTTTCAATTGCAACCAATTAATTGATATGCAACAGGCAGTACATATCACTAACCAATGTAGATACCATGCTTTGGTAAATTATCTATTCACATAGCTGTGTCCCAAATAAAGTTGTAGCCTCCAGGGAACAGAGCCCATGTGTGGGCCTTATCTAAATTTTACTTAACATATGTAGCCTGTAACAGATGTGCAAGAATATGTAAAAGATGACTAGATAAACACCAGGAGAACAAGTCCCTCTAGATCAACTGAGCAAAGCTCATATGAACTCACAGAGACTAAAGCAGCATGCACAGGGCCTGCCTGGGTCTACCCCAGGCCCTCTTCCTGTATATTGTAGCTTTCGGTTTAGTATTGTTATAGGCCTTTGGAGTGTGTGAACAGGTGGGTCTCTGATTCCTGTGCTTTCTCTTGGGCTCTTTTCCTTATGTTGGGTTGCCTTATCCAACTTTGATGTCATGGGTTTTGCTTTATCTTATTATAATTTATTTTATTATGTTCTATTGTTATTTCCTAGAAGCCTATTTCTTCTTAATGAGAGACAGAAAGACTGTGGATCCAGATGAGAGGGGAGGTGGGCAGAAACTGGGAGGAGTTGGAAGAGGGAGAACTGTAATCAGGATATATTATATAAGAAAATAATCTATTTTCAATAAAGGGGGAAAAGAAAATTTCATTTTAATGGGAATATATGTCAAAATAATAAAATGCAGACTATTCTAATATGAATAAGAAATGGCTTGTTGGATAAGCTGTCTTCACTTCTAGGTGCTTCAGAACCAGACACTGTGCTAGCCAATGGCTCCTGACTCAGGCCCTGCTTTTGTGCTTAGCTCAGCTTGAGTCCTCGCTAGTGGGCCTGCATACTATTTTTTCTTTTCAAAAAAAAAAATAGATTTATTTTATTATTTTATGTGTGTGTGCTTTGCCTGCATGTATGTCTGTGCACCACAAGTGTACATGACGCCCTAGGAAGCCAGAAAAAGACATCAGATCCTTGGAACGGGAGCCACAGACAACCATGAGCAGCATTGTGGGTACTGGGAATCAAGCCTGTGCTCTAAGGAAGAGCAGCTGGTGCTCTTAAACCCTGGGTTGTATCTTCAGCCCCCTGTTTTTCCATTTGGTTCATTCTCTCCAAGAGCTTGGCTTCTGATTTTTCACTGCCCATGCTTCTAGCAGTCGCTGTTCTTGTCATATTGCAAGGCTCAGCTGGGACTCTTCACAGTGAGCCTTAGCTGAATTCACAAGTACCTGGAACACTTTAATTTTCACTGTCCTGTTAATTCCCATCCAAGCCCACATATCAAGAAGTCTTCAGTCTATGCCTAACTGTAATTATTGGAGTGTCCCCACACTATAATAAATAATGAGCGTCAGTGAACTCATTATGGTAAATCCTTGGGTAATTACTCTCTGCCATAGTTAGGGGACATAGGGTAGCATAAGGTAAAATTATTCCATCTGAAGACAAGCCTGAGGTGGATGCTAGGGTTCAATGTAATTCGTTTGCAGTGTGTTTATTATAGTTAAATTTAACTAATTTAGGGCATGTTGCTGGCCAGCAGCCGAGGAGGAGAAAGTTTCAGTGCTGTGAGTTCCCAGAAAGAAAAATGAAGCTCCACAGCTAAGCTTGCAGAACATGATATAGACATTGCTCTCCCACTTGGTCTTCGTCCTTCCTGTCCCCAGTCAGATGCATTTGTTGCTGAAAGTGATGTGCTAATGACCCATTGACGTGTTGGGTTGGTATGTTCCAGGGAGGTGGAATCTCAGCTGTAGGTTAGGGTTCTGCCTAGTTCTTTCTTCTGTTTAACTCAGTCAGCACCAGAGGAACCATGATGCCAAAGTCAGTGATGAGAACACGTTGTCAGCAGATTATGGGCTTCCTCCCTTCACACCCCCTTCCTTTCAATACAGTAGGGCCCATTTAGGTATTACTTCTTCCGAGGTCTTCCATCTCCAGAAGGGATTACTCTGGGACAATTGTGAAAGGAACAACGTGTGTCCTCACAGTACATACTCTTTAGAACAGCTTTTTTACTCCCATTCACAAGAAGAAAAGAGGAAAATATTGAATCTGTATAATCCATAGCAAATCTAATAGTCCCCTTCAGTGAAGCCTGGGTATGCAAAAGCCACCCAGAGACTCCAGCTAAGACAGCTGCTGTGCCACACCGCAGCTGTTCACATCCTATATATTCAGTCTCATGTGCCATGGCTTCCTCTCTGAAGGTTCTGATACTAAACCTCAGGAATTTCTGAAAACTTTTCGGTTCTTCCCAGTTTGGCCACAGAAGGGGTTTCCAACCTTTACAGCAAGTGCAATATGGATGCTAAATGCTATGGGTGATGTACACTTCAGGGGTGTAACTGGTTTCAATGCAAATATTTATCAGGGCAAAGGATAAAGCTTTTTGCACACTAACACCCCATCTCCCTGCAGCCGCAGCCCCCTACCTACCCTTAACAATAGCATCAGTTAGAGCAGCAGTTCTCAACAGCAGCTCTCAACCCTCTCTGGGGGTCACATGTAAGATGTCCTGCATTGCAGATGTTTACATTATAATCTCAAGAACAGCAAAATCACAGTTATGAAATAGTAGGGAAATAATTTTATGGTTCGGTGTCACCACAGCTTGAGGAACTGTATTAAAGAGCCACAGCATTAGATTTGAGAACCAATTCTGAAGAGCTTCCATGTGGCTGAGTCATTGCTCAGTGTGGCCCAGGGCAGGACTGCAGTTGAACTTGTCAGAATCAGGCCACAGTAGCTGTGACGGAAGCTAACATTGGTTGTCACTACTGACATGTATTCCTCTCAGCTCTCACCCTAGAATTTGGGGCACCATATTTTGCCTTTATAGCAAACATATTTTTGCATATGATCATAATGGGGCGAAATGAGCCACTGTTATTAATGTGCCCCTCTGGTGGCTCCTACTGTGACACAGAATTTCTAGCCGTTTATCAGGAGAAGATGTGAATTATCAACATAACGCAAGAGCCATGGAGCTGATCACTATGAAGTATCCACCTCTGCAGCATGGAGTCAAGTCCACAATACCTGTGCATCTCCCCTTTGTCCTAGAACTGTGGTACATACTGAGCGACAGCGGGATGAATAATCCTAAAAGAATGTGGGAGAAACCGATCAAAATAAAGAACCTCTGTGCAGGTCCCATGTTTGGCTCCAGATTCCAGTTCTGCGTCGTAAGGACAGGAACCACATCTGATTTTGCTGGTACATATTTGAGGGACCCACTGTAATTTTGGAACTGAAGTGAACTGGCACTGCCTACAGACTCTGGTTTTCTACCTGTCAACAGCAGCTCAGTTAAGACACTATCTCAGCTCCTTCCAGGGGCCCTCAGGGACAAGCCACAAGTTTGAGTCTGTCTATTGTGGTGCAAGTGTCCGGGGGCACAAGCGGTGATCTGTATTAGCCAGGGTACAGTTACAGTAGTTTTATTTCCTAAATGGGACTTGAGCAGAATTCAGCTAAACTTATGCTATTTGAATTTATGCCAGTTCTGGGGAAATTAGGGGCAGAAAGAAGAAACGTGGGGACTTTCCAAGAAATTAATCTGCTTCCCCGATGAACACAGATTTACAGACAGTGTAGGGCAGAGATCCCAACTGGCAATTTAGTATACAGGCTGGCATGCATGGCATGCCAGCACTAGGATCTGAGTCTCTGAACAATTGCATTTGTCTGGATTATGGAATTAATTTGAGATACAGATATCCAATATATGTGTGGTATATATAATTCCAGGAAGCTAGAAGGTTAGAAAGCTTATGGGTGGGTGGACAATGGTCATTTTTAGTTATTTTGCTTATTTAATTTTAAATAATCTGTTTGAATTACTACATAGTTTTCCAGCCCAAACCAATACTTAGCAGAATATTGAACTAAAACTAAGGAGTGATTCTGCCAACGGTTTATGTATGTGTACTATTCAAATGCTGACTTTAAAACCATTCACCCTGAAGATATATCTCCCTTTTCTTTTTTTTCAGTTTCAAAATGACTATTTTAATTCAGTGCATTTTTTTAAAAAAATCAAGGAATGAGTTAAGACTGTCTGTCTGGAAGAGATCGGGGAGGATGGTTGGAGGAAGGAAGAGAAAAGATGAGGGAGGAAAGAAGAGAAAGAAAAAAGGGTAGAGACGGGAGAAGGTGGGAAGGAAAGCACACAGGCAGGAGGAAAGCCTCTTTCTCAGAAGTTGCTTCTGGTTGACTACATAATCGACACTACGTAAGGAGGATGTGGGCCTGTGCAGAAGAAACCGTCTCAGAGCTGGGCATTCTTGTCTCCCAGCAGTTAGAAAGTGCTAGTTGTCTTTTACATCTGCAAATGTTCATGGTCACTCAGGATTTTTTTTCACTTATGGATCTGTGGATACTCGATTTCACTTGCCTTGGCCCAGATTCTTAGTGAGAAAGTGTGTGTGAGAAGGCTTTGTCTTCCCACAGTGGAAAAGCCTTCTCACGGAGGAATGCTTATAGCCTACCTAAGCTCAGGATTGCTCACTTGTTCTGGAAGAACTATTTTTGCCAGCTTCCACCATTATAAAGCATTTCCATATTTGGAACTGTGGTATTTTGTACTTGGAATTTTTTAAAGATACTGTCTGGTCTAGTTCCTTTTTATGCACGTGGAAATTTTGACACCAACACAGGCAAGGAAAGTACCCAAGCCTGGTCAGCACAGCCAAGTGAAGGCCACCTCGTTTTTTTACTTCTGAATCTCAGTGTTTTTCATGTCATATTTCAAAATAGTTGTGGGGAATTAAGGTAAAAGTTTAAAATCTTTTAGAACTAGGTATTTGATTCCAAGATTAAGTACATCTCTAGTATACAAAAGACCCTGGCTTCAATCCACAGAACAGGAAAGAAGAAAAAAGTCTCACATTTTGCATTCTTAGAGGGAAAAGAAGTAAAGATTAGAGGACCTGCCCAAAGCATAAATCATCAGTAAACATTTTTAGAAGAAGATATTTTATTAACTTACATATATTTTACTACTGAATCAGTAAAAATGCATGACTTATAGGTAGATGAAAGATAGATGTGGATGGATAGATCGATAGATGGATGGATGGATGGATGGATGGGAGGGTGGATGGGTGGGTAGATGGATGGATAGATGGATAGATGGATGGATGGATGGATGGTTTACCTGCTAGATAAGATGCTAGAATAAAATATGTAGGGTTAGACTGCCAGACATGAAAGGCAGAAGCTAGGTAGAGAGATAAATAAAACCACACAGGGAAGTTACATCTCATGTTGTCTCAGCACGGGGACTTGGGGGAGAAAGGCATGGTATGATAGGCTCCTTTTAATGATGACCTACAAGAACAGTTACGGTATGCCAGCCATAACTTACATTTTGATAGCAATGCAGCACTGTATGCAGTAACTCTTTAGTCCTGAGTATGCTCCTTACGACCCCATGCCTGCCAAGTAGAATGGTAAAAAGAGCCCTGCCAGATCAGGGTCAGCCATTGAACAAGTGTAAGCATTTCAGCTAGTGCTCACCTGGTGTGCTAGAGAGATGGCTCAGGGGCTAAGCACTTGTTGCTCTTGCACAATCTATGTTTATTCCCAGCAACCACATTTCTACTCACAGGCACAACTGTCTGTAGCTCCAGTTCCTCGGACACTGATATCCTTTTCTGGCCTCACTGAATACTGCACATATGTGGTGGTGTTCATACATACATGCAAAATACTCATACATAAAACAGAAAAAAGGATGGATAGATAAATTAGTGCATCCAAGCTTCTTATATCATATTTCATATGGAAAGACCAAGGTAAGAAACATAAAGAGTAGCACAGTGTAAATGCCTGGGAAAGCTGATCTTTATCAAAACAAAGTAAAGCATTCAGAGAAGAAAATAAAATGAACTAATCTGTAAGCAGGTTATAAATGGTGTGCTGTTCCCATAGTGTCTTTCATTGGCTAGCATCAGTGGAATACACTGTTTGAATTTTTTTTTCATGTCACAAAAAGTGTTTTCCTGACACCTTCCCTATGCATTGTACAGCGTGCTGATCATAATTGGATCATGTACCACAATGGACCTCTGGTGAGAGTTATTCTTTTTCTCCCAATTATGAGAAATTTCACTTTATTGGCTGAAAATGGCATTTAAAATATGAATTAAAATAAAGACAAATGATAGTTAAACCTGATTAGACTCATATAAAAACTAATAAAATGGCCACCAACTCAGCTGACTTGGGTTTGTGACAGGCTCAATTCAACACAGCAGCTTGAAGCATACAAGAAGCCTTTCTTAGTGGCACTTAAAGATCCTGGCTCCATTGTCTAAGAAATTTTCTTTATTTGGCATTAGGTGCGTATGTCTTTTCGCATTAATTTTATTAATTTGATTCTTTCTTTCTTCCATCCTTAGATTAGGCAGTGTCTTTTAGTTCCATTTTGTACTTGCTACATACAGTGGTCATATTGGGCTGGATGTATGTCCAATATTTCACACTTATTTAATCTTCCATTTTTAAATCATGACACTAACAATACATTTCATTACACATGCCTCCAGTGTCCTAGTTTGGGATCTACTCTAATTTTCAATAACACTTTAATAAGACCATTTGCAGAGAGCAGAGCTAGCCATAAGGACATTTACAGTGTCACATTAAGGTAGTATGTGCTCCTTCCCTTGTGATAATATATTTGAATCATTGCAATAGGATTTCATATGGAAGTCTCAGAGCCTTGGCATACTTTAAAGACTATATGGAGTCATATTTCTTAATGTGAAATTTTCATTTTCTTCAATTATCTATTAACTGCTCTGGACCGTAATAGGGTTTGGTTTGTACTTTTGTTCTGAATTAGAAAAAGAAAATCTTGTAACCTACCTTAAATTTTACTCCATCCTATGACTGCAATCTTCCCTTCCTTGCTCAGAGATTACCCTTGTGTTTGCTGATGCCTGCAATCAATATAGACAATTGAGTAAGTACAATTCTGTGTGAGGGATGGCATTGTATGGGCATGCCTGCACCATCCAAGACATGATTATTGCTCTCAAATTCAGAGCTATATATATAGTTAAATTGCCCACACATCTAACAGTACACTCAGTTAGTTTCATTAAATGTTACTTTTTCATTTAAAACATTTTAAATATTCTAAATCTTAAATAAACCAAGTAAGATTAATTTGTATATAGTCAGAGATGAATAAGTTTTGCAAATCAGAGAAATTGTTTTATCAAATGGTGTGTCGGTCTTTATATGTCTGTCATGCTGTATATGCCATGGATGATCCCACAAGCCTTAGTATCTCTCAGAGACACCCAGTATACACCCAAGAAGATTGACTTTGATGGCTCATGCTGTGCCCTGAGTTTGTTGTGAAATGTGAGAGCTGCTTGTTTGGGTGCCGGTTTTGTCCCTTGTGACCTCTGGAGCTTCTTGTACCTTTCAGAAGGTCCAAATAGTCTTACTTGAGCATGTAAATGAAAAGGGAACAACTCTGCCTGTGATCCCTAAGTCTGTGCACTGGCTAATTTCATGTCTACTTTACACAAGCTGTAGTCATCAGAGGGAAGGAAACCTTAACTGAGAAATTGCCTCCGTTAACAGAGGGCTATAGGCAAGCCTGTAGGGCATTTTCTTTTCTTTTTTTTTTTCTTTTAATTTTCTTTTCTTAATTAAATTTTTTTATATTAGTTACAGTTTATTTACTTTATATCCCAGCTGTAGCCCCCTCCCTCATTCCCTCCCAAACCCACCCTTCCTCCTTCATCTCCCTGCCCCCTCTCTAAGTCCACTGATAGGGGAGGCCCTTCTCCCCTTCCATCTGACCCTAGCTTATCGGGTCTTTTCAGGACTGGCTGCAGTGTCCTCCTCTGTGGCCTAGCAAGGCTGCCCCTCCTTCGGTGGGTTGGGGGGAGGTCAAAGAGCCAGCCACTGAGGTCATGTCAGAAACAGTCCCTGTTCCCCTTACTAGGGTACCCACTTGGATACTGAGATGCCATGGGATACATCCAAGCAAGGGTTCTAGGTTATATCCATGCATGATCCTTAGTTGGAGAAACAGACTCAGAAAAGACCCCTATGCCCTGACATATTTGGTCCTTGTGGAACTACTATTCTCTCCAGGTCATACTAACTCCCCCTTCTTTCATATGATTCCCTGCACTCTGCCCAAGGTTTGTTTGAGTCTCAGCATCTGCTTTGATACACTGCTAGGTAGAGTCTTTCAGAGGCCCTCTGTGGCAGGCTCCTGTCCTGTTACTTGTTTTCTCCTACTTCCAATGTCCATCCCATTTGTCCTAAGTGAGGATTGATCATCTTACCCCGGGTCCTCTTTCTTGTTTATCTTCTTTAGGTGTACAGATT
The DNA here is from genome assembly GCF_907164565.1 of Psammomys obesus. Classification (NCBI taxonomy): domain Eukaryota; kingdom Metazoa; phylum Chordata; class Mammalia; order Rodentia; family Muridae; genus Psammomys; species Psammomys obesus. The sequence goes on from NW_026596162.1 coordinate 2,369,824, forward strand.
TTAGTATGTTTATCCTTATAGGTCTAGTATCCACTTATAAGTGAGTATATACCGTGTGTGTGTTTCTGCTTCTGGGTTACCTCACCCAGATGACCCCACCATTTGCCTGCAGATTTCATATTAGTGAGTAGGATGGCCCAGCCCATTGTGGGTGGGGCCTTCCCTGGGCTGGTCTTTATTGGTACTATAAGAAAGCAGGAGGAAGCAGCTCTCCTCCATGGCTCCAGCATCAGCCCCTAACTCCAGGTTCCTGCCCAGACTGAATGTCTACGCTGACTTTCTTCTATGATAAACAGTAATGTGCAAATTTAAGCAAAATTAACCCTTTTCTCCCCAAGTGTCTTTTAGTCGTAGTGTCTCACCGCAGCAGTGGTGAGCTACCTAATGGAGTGCGTTACTAAGAGAATGTGGTAAATACTTCATTAGATCGTGTCACCCCTCTGTTCCCAGAGTTTCCAATGAGCTTTGTGAACACCTGTGAAAGTTCTACAGGTGACGGGGAGCGGGCTCTCGGCCATGCCCTTCCCTGAAGGCTTTCCCATTATGGTTGGTAAACCAGTGAATGAGGCCACAGCCTGTCTCTACCAAGAACTGGCACCTCTGGGATCAAAAGGTTTGTCCAAAACACATTGATCCATAGTCCGAATCACAAGATAAGTTCTAGGAACATTATGCCAGAGGCCTATCCTTAGGAAATGGCCTCACAGATTTATTCTTCTAGTAGAGCTATCACACTCTGGCCCTTGATTTATCTCCTTTCTCGTGCTTCCTTTAGGCAGCATTGCTCTTAGGGGCAATACTCTTTCTTTCTTTGCAGACAACATGTCTGCAGGAGATGAAAACCAGGTCTTCACAGGACTGATACAGACCACTGCAGTGTAATAGGACTGACATGGGCCACTGCAGTATAATCAGGACTGACACGGGCCACTGCAGTGCAGTCAGGACTGATATGGGTCACTGTGGTGTATTTCTGACTGCAGTGCACACTGGAATCACCAGCCTTTTCTCTTTCCTTTAAAATCAGACACAAGCAGTGAGTATATACCCTAAGTGAGTATATTCTGTAAGCGAGTATATACCGTAGTGAGTATAGACTTACTCTGCCAGCATGCCCTGCTGAGTATTTCCAGATTGCCTGTGGCTACTTGTATTCTGCTTCCCCAGCTCTCATTCTTGCTTCTGGACCCCTTCATCTCTTAACCCCCACATGTAGCAGCCCTCCCTGCCTGGTGTTAACTTCACAACATGGGCTGATCGCTTCAGCTCCCCACGTCCCCAGGGCCCCTCAAAAGTGCAATGGCTTTCAGAAGTTAGCAACAGAGACACCATTTACAGCGGGGTTTCTATAGAGCAGTCTCATAGCTCTTCAGTGATTTGTCACCATGGACGCTACCACCTTTGACCTGCAGCTAGGACAGCACTACAAAACAGCCTCATTTAGAGCAAAGATTCTTGACTAATTCTGCCCCACCCCAAGTGAGGGCCCAGTCTCCTCCAAGGCTCCTGTGTCTTTGACCTGACTCCCTTTCCTTTACAACAATACCTCACAGTGACACCTGTACTCAGTTATACAGCTCAGTTAACATCAGTTCCAATTGCCCAGCTCTGCAGAGACTTCCTCCCCTAATGAAGGAACTGGAGCATTTCCCAAAACCAAAAGCAGCTCTCCCTCCACAGCTCAATTCACCCTCTAGCCTAAAGGGAAGGCAGCAGTAGCGGGTGTTAATATTTAGCAATGTTTCCTTCCTGCTACATAAGGAAAAGTTGATTGGAACACAGCAGTGTAGCTCTGGTGCAGTTGGGGCCTTAATTAAATCCTCAGACCTGGTGGCTGGGCTCTGAACACTAGCGTGTGCTGAGTGTTGAGTAACGAACTGTAACAAGTTGTTTGAGTCCGAGTGCCAAGGAGCTCTTAGCCAGGGAACTAAGTCAGTGACCCCTGAAGATGTGGTAAGTAGTGTGGAGCCTGTTCCACAGCAGCTACTACCCCGGGTCCACAGGCAAACCGGAGAGGATTCCGCCTAGGCGGCCACAGAGAAAGCGCGAGTGAGGAGATGGGAGGTCGGGCATAGAAAACGCGTCCCCCCCTTGTCTTCCACAAGGCTGCCCTCTCTCCATCTCACCTGAATCATCACCATGTGGCGCTTACCTTTCATTTACGGTTACCTTTTAAATTACACCTGTAGAAAATTCAAGTATCCACTCTCATCACCTAACCCATAATTAACACTTCAGAGAGCTTTCTCTGATCTTATTTCCATTTCTTTTTTTTACGTGTAAATGTATGCTGTTTGTTTTGCTTCTTCAAAGCAGTGTTACAGTAGCTCAAATACTCAGTGAAAGCATACTTCATTCTAATAGGAAAATGAGCAATAAAATAAAAACACTTCACCAATTTATCTAAATTTAAAACAAAACTTAAAAGCTCAACCTCACCCCAGATGGCAAAGGTGTGGGTGAGCCAGCTCTGAGAGGGGAGCACAGGAGAGCCGACCCACCCACTTGCTGGCTGCTGCACTGGGTAAAGCTGAGGGAGCAGTGCTGGAGAGCTCGCCCTGGCCATGTGGGCGTGGGAGAGCTGGCAAGCTGACCAACTCATCTACCACCCAGGCCCAGAGAGAGCAGAGCCAAGGCTTTGAGCCGGCCCACCCCAACATCTCTCTCATCCTCATCCGTGAGCTGCTGAACATGTGAAAGAGGTGGTCCTATAGATCCAAAGCTGAAAACTCTCCATGACACAGGCCAACAACAAGATATGCAAGAGAAGTCCCAGTGGGCATCCAGTATTAACGGTGTAGTGGAGGCCTCAAATAGGCCAGTGACTCTTTGCAATGAATATTTGCAAGTAAAGATATGGGGACAAAAGGGTATGCTATGGGGCACTCTGACATACTACAACTTCTATGATGAGATGTTTTTTATGTTTTGTTTCATTTATTTATTTATTTTTATTTAGGGTGTGCAAAGGCAGGGCGGATATGAAGGGATGGAGAGATGAGTGTGGGATTGGGGTACATGATGTGAAGCTCACAAAGAATTAATAAAAAGGATTTTTTTTTAATTCAACCTCATTAGTTGTCATTAAAATGCAATTTAAAATAGTAGTGATTCCATTTTCTATCCATAAATAAGATACAGAAGACCAAAGAAGACTGGGATGGTGACACACACCTACACCCCACACTTGGGAGGTGGAAGCAGGGAGGACCAGAAGTTGGAGACCAGCTTTCTTGGGTGCATGGAGATTGAGGCCATCCTGCGCGATGTGAAATCCTATTTTAAGAAATGAACAAGAAACTGCAGCCATTTAAGAAACATCTTTACAGTGCAAGACGGGAACTCCAGGGCACCCAAGCCTCCTCCTTCCTTCTGACTTAGATTGCCCCACCCCTAACCCCAGCTGTAGTTGCCTTCTGCTCCTCCCTCCTCGCTTGGTGCCTTTTCCTAAGTCTGTGGCTCCATTCAGTCAGCAATTGAAGTCATTCTTTCATTAATAATTTGTGAAGTGATTTAGAGCTTCCTGACAACAGTCTACCATTTGCTCGCAGAAACCAGCAAGATGAAGAGTCGGAGTTAAGGCTGTCACAAACAGACTGTGTGCACTTGATCTGTCCCCACTTGAATGTGGTTTGAGTGCTACTGAAAGGATACTTCCCATACTGCCTGGATTCATGCAGCACTCATCCTCCATGAACTTTCACTAGCTAAGTTAGCAAAATGCCCAAAAGAGAAGAATGCATGAGTAACTTACAGTGTATCACCTTAATGGACTCTTACACAGCCACTAAGGATTATAAGAAGTGGGTTACACTATCGAAATGTTACAAAAGGAAAATGAAAAGCACATATCTGGCTGTGGTTGCAACAATGTAAAAATGCCATTTGTATTGTAAGGATATAGAGGAAGCATGAGAAATGGAAATAATTTAATGGAAGAAGAGAAAACAGTCATTCCTTAGTAAGCATTGAACTTTACCTAGAATTTTGATAAACTGCTTTTCTAACAACGTTTCATAATGTGTTGAATTTTAAAGCAGTGTAAGGTGTGGTGATAGAATTCCTTTCCAAAGATGTTGCTAAGGGCAGCTGTGACTCTAACCAAGGAGAACCTGCAATGCAGCATTCCCATGCAGTGGATCAAGTACAGCGCCTGGGCTGGAGTTTAGTGAGAGTGTCTGCAGTTCACAGTGTGGTTGTCTGCCTGTTTGCTTGCCCGGTGTTCTTCCAGCTACACCCTCAACAGATGCTGAGTCCTGCTGTGTGCCAGGCTTTTGCCATCATAGGATGGCAAGGATCTGTCCTTTTATATTTTTCCAAGATATTGGGGAAAACAGACACGAACTGAGCAAGCAAATACATTTGTAGTACAGCGCCACTTGCAGTGAACAAAAGTTAAAGAGAGTACAGGAATGGAACATCAGATGCTGAGCCTAATGCGAGAAGAGTCAGGGAAGGTTGCTCAAACATGGATGGGGGTACAGAAATGGCTCGGTGGTTTAGAGCACTGGCTGCTCTTGCAGAGGACCCGGGTTCAATTCCCAGCACCCACATAGAAGCTAACAGCCATCTGACTCCAGTTCCAGAGGATCCGACCCCCACATGTACTGCATACATACATTACGGAGACACACTTGCAGGCAAAACACTCACATACATGATCAAGTCTTGGGAGGCAGAGAAACTGTGTGCAAAGGCACTGCACCTAAGGCAGAGACAAGTTTGGTGTGTTTGCTAGAGAGTGGGCTGAGGTAGTCGGGCAAGAGCTGGGAATTGTAGGGCTCGGTGGGCCATGATAAGGAAAAGTGTATGATGGACCGTCTCCAGCAGTGTGAACAGAAAGAATCAGACTCAGGGAGAGGAGGGTCAGCTAGAACCTGTTAGCAGTGGAGGTTACAGTGAGGCCCTGGCCTGGCAGGAGTGACAGGAGTGGGAGTGGATGCCATGCTGAAGGCCGGGGAGAAAGGATGCACTGAGGAAGGACTGAGGAGCCAGGGGACAAGGTCTCTGTCTGCAAGGCCTATGTGGCCAGGGAATGGTAAAGTCTTTCTGAGATGGAGGGACAATTTCTGCTGTCTCTGGCTCCGCCTGGAATCAGTTGCTACTTCCCTGAACTTGGTGACTGTGTATTCAGGGCAGGGAATGGGAGTGCCTAGAAAGTAGAAAGAGCAGCTTGAGGTCCTGCCACTCTAGTCTGGCCTACCTCTGCTACTCATAGCAGTATGACCAAAGACAACCTACTCAAGCCCTCCCAAAGCAGTTTCAGTGCATGTCTGCCCAGTTGCCTCTCACAGGCAGATGCGATAGTGGTGTCACTGATAGCTTGCAGTCCCAGGCAGTGAGCCTTGTATTTAGAAAGGACCACCTGACAAGCTGGTTCTGCTATATGAATAAAACTCCTGATTCATGCCAGCCCTGGCCAGCTCATTGCCAGCACTCTGCAGGAACCAACAGTGGGGAAAGACTCCTCCAAGAGTAAAGCCAGCAATGGTCTGCTAAGGTCCCAAGAGTCCAGAGTGTCGGATTCGGGCATCACTCTTAGGAATTTTGCCAAATGGGTTGGTCCCAGCAAGCAGCTCATGTTCATGATCAAGGCTTGTGCTCTGTTTCCTTGTTCCCTGCCCTAGATGAAGCTGACCACATAAGTACAGGCGTTAGGGCTAGAGGCTAGGATGCTTTGTGACATGTTGAGAGTGATGCCTGGGCTGAACATAAAGCAGCCACAAGTACACCCTGGGAAACTGCTGAGCTCTGAGGTTGGCCTTCATTTCTTCCGTGTCCCCTGCTCATTGCCTAAGCGTCTCTTAGCATCTGAAGAAGACATGCAGACTCAGCCGTTGATGGTAACAGGCTTGGCTTCCATGGCCTCTCCATCTGTTTAAAATTTGCCCCAGCTTTGGCTTTGGCTGTAATAAGTAGCCTCAGATCTGCCTTCTGTCAAGGCACATACATACTCTCTTGGCTTCTGGGTTTCCTTCCTGGCCATCAAAATACTATCAGGGTACTTAGCCAGTCCCAAATGTGGGCTGTATACTGGCAAGTCAAAGTTGACCTTCCTAATGGGATTATTAAAAACTTGGAAGTACTGACACATGGGCTTAAACAGTGCCCCACTTAATCTAGGGGAATTTCGACAGATTTATTGCTAACCAACATTAGTAGAGGAGTGAAAAATGTTTTTTTTTATAGCAGTCTTTAGTAGTTTATGGTTTAAACTACATTATTTTTATACTGCACTAATGTATTGAGTTTACCATCATATGATTATGTGGGCTTTGATACATGCGTACATTCATGTCTTTACATGTTGGTCCTGATGTACAGCCTGTCTCAATTGGCCATACCAGTGGCACTGTCAAGGCCATCAGATTGCCACATACCTTCCCAAATCTCAAAGTTAGTCTCCTAGCTCTTTATTCCCCTTTCTGACACGAATGAATGCATGTGTGTTTGTTTCTGCCATCAGAAATGAATATCCTCAGAGACTGAGGTTAATCAGTGTCAGAGTTCCTCCCTATTCTGATGTTTTGTGTTAGGTTTTATAGCCGAGAACTTGTATTTCATTTTGCAAAATAAATATTAACAGGAAGTTATCATTGTGCTGTTCTGACACAGCAGCATCCCATTAGTTTACTCCTACACATAGCAAACCATGCCTGACAGTTATCTTGCCCAGTCTCTGGAAAGATGGTTTTACACTTACACAGCCATGGAGACAACTGTGAAACATTAGCTGGAAGCTATAGTGACAACTCTGGCATGTGACAAGCTCCACAAGATAGGATGACTATTTTCTTGCTTTTATGGGAAGGCCTCTGCAGACTTTCACCCTTAATGCTGATCCTGGTGCTGCTTGATGATGATTCATGGGGAATCCACCACTTAGCATTGACGAGTGTGGGAGAGATGGAAGACTGCTTCTCACAGAGTGATCTTGAAGGGTGTATTAATGAGCAGGGTAGCTAATGGGTTTACACTGTTCCCATGGAAGTTTTGCAACACCTCAGGAGATGATTGATCTTCACCAGTTTCAAGGTAGCCATTCCCAAATAAACCTAGTATGAAAGTCCGTGTCTGTTGCTATGTAGAAATTTATCCCCAAACTTGGAGCTCCTCTGTGCTGATTTCACTATGCTCAATATGTGAGGTCTTGTGTGAGGAAACTTAGAGGCTGGGAGTATAGTGAGAATTTTGGTTTCTTTAAAAACACAGTTATGTTATGTGAATGTTTTTGTTTTAATCCCAGGTGTGGAATATAGGACTCCTTAAGATTGTCCACAGCTGCTAACTATAATGTGTCTCGTGCTCTTGCAGGGTGTGATTTTTGCCAGCTGCAGACAGTTTATTTCTAGGTGCTCTTGGGAGGCTATAAATGGGAGCACTCCAGCCCTCCAATCGGGCCTGTAGCAGTTGCTGCTCCACCTGCTGTTGTTGCCCCCTGCTTTGTTGGTTTCTGCTGCTGTGTTTGTTCTTGCTAGATTGCTGGTTTGTTGTATTGCTGGATATTCTGATGAAGAAGATTGGACTTGCCCCTAGGAACCCAACGACCCTGGTCAGCTGGAAGTAGTTTAAAGAGACTTACATGCCCTTCCCCCTGTAACTTTCTTTCTAGTGTACCTAGTGTTGGGAAGTTGGAAGAGATTGGGATGGAGAAGAGTAGTAGATAATATGACCCCCCCCCCAAAAAAAAAAAAAGCCTTTAAAAAATACGCCTGCATGGGAGTATTGACAGCAGAGGACCATCAATTACATGCCTGTTAGTGAACACCAGCTATCACCTGGGACTCGTGGGATTTGGACAGGAAAACCTCTCCTCCATGTGGCCCAGTGGGTATCAATACAGAGCGTTCTAAGTTGTAAAAACCTTCATTTACTGGCCAATGGTTTCAAGAGAGGAAAGGGAGCAGTGTTTGTGACCAAATGTTGGTGGTCCATAGCAGCACTTCTCCCCTCTGTTAGTGAGAACAGTCCTTATGACCAGCATTTTCCAGGAGACAGGACTGCAGCCTGCACCTCTCAAAGGCGACTAAGCCTTGTCAGAAGAAGGCTGCCTGGGAGATACTGTGGTCACTGTATTCTAGAAAGAGACTGCAATGCTTCAAATGGAGTTTTCTGTAGGAGAAATATCCAAGTATGGCCACAGGTCAGTAGCTAAGCCTGTAGCTGTCTTCCAGAGATGAAGGTCAGTGAGGCCCTCACAGTAGACCTGCATGCTAATTTCCAGTGTGCCTGTGTTACCTAAATTGAAATTTAACCAGAAAAGCAGCTGCCACTTTGAGTCAGCCACCTGAGATCTGGGATGGCTTTTTATCTGAATAAGTATGTTACTGAGATTAAAGGTTGTAGAGAAGGTCACCCCTTCAGCTGTTGGCAAAGGCTTAAAGGGTGGTAATGCACTTGGCACTCCTCACCCATGGGTTCCAAGGCTGTTAACTGAGCCAACAGATCAAAAATACCTGAAGAAAAATTGCACCTGCACCAAGCACACAGGCTTTCCCTTGTTGCTCTCTGTAAACAGTACAGTAGCCCTGCTACTTATTTAGCACTTGAAATGGTTGCTAGATAATATAAGCCATCTGGAGCTGAGTTGAAGTAAATGGGAAGCTATATATAGGTTCAATGCGAATACTGTACCATTTTACATAAGAGAAATGGATACCTGTCTGTTTGGATGTCTGGGGCGGGTCACAGAACCTGTCCTCCATAGACACCAAGGGGCTGCACCTCAGTGATGTCAGTGTGGAATGATGCATGCTACTCACCTAGAAATCTTCTGAAAAGCAGTGTCATGTATATGTACATCAAAATTTAAAATACTGCTCCTCTTTGACTAGAGTTAATTTACGTTGACTTCTTTTGAGATAGGGTTTCCTTGTATAACCCAGATTAACCTCACACTCAACATCCTCCATGGCTGAGCTTCTAGAGTTCTGACATTACAGGCATCCATCACCACACTACTTCCCACAAATCTTAACACAGACCTTCAAAGATATGTGTACATACAGTGATTACAATGATATATATATCTCCAGAAACTGCTTGCCAATGGAGGACTGAGTAAATCATAGAATGTTTATAGTATGGGATCCTAATAGTCAGTATGACGTATTCTGTATACCAATAACATGGGAAAGACATATATGTTGAGAAAATCTATTTAGAAAGTAGTCTATGGACTATTATCAAATTTTGTGCTTATCAGAACATAAATAAAAGATACAAAGGAAATATCCTTAACAGTTACCTCTGAAAATGAAAATCACTTACAATTTAAATATTTTACTATGATGTACTTACATTACATTGTATAAAAAGCACTCCTTTTCAAAGGAAGTATGGAGACAACATTTATCAGGGCCCTGGGTGCAGGAAGCAGCCTGCATAAATGGATCACTGCATGCCAACAGACAGAATTCACCAACCATGGAAAACAGACAGAAGTGACTTAATACAGCAGAGAAATAAAAACAGCAAAGCCAGCTGGCTTTGATGACTTTTTCAGTCTAGTAGATATTAGCAAAACACAAGAGTTTTGGCAGGATACTTTGTGAGCTCTTGTCTTTCCTACTTACCTAAGTGAAGTTGAAGAATCACAGTAAGTTCTCATGGGATTTCTTTCTAACAGCTGGAGATTTAGACATAGATAACAAAAGTGTATCTAACCAAAGTGGGAAAAAAAAACAAAAAACAAAAAAAAACAATGACTGAGCTGATGATGTATGACAGTGACTTTTGAATATTTTTTTATTTGAGTTATAGGAGACATAAAAGGATGGGGAATGGAAGGAGGTAGAGGGTATGGAAGAAGGCATGAGAGATAGTACCAAGGGTAAAGGCGTTTGCTGCCGAGACCAGCGACCTGAGTCCAATCTGAGACACACATGGTGGAAGGAAAGAACTGACTCCTACAAGTTGTTCTCTGACCTCCACATGAACATACACACAATGAATAAATACATATAATTTTAAAAATTTTTTAGTGTGGGAGAAGTGAAGTCATTCTTTCAAATTTCTTTGAAAGAGAATCCTAAACCAGTGTTGTATAGGAGTTTGGAGATGAAAAGACTTCTGGCTCCTTTGTTTTATCAAAGAGAAAATCTTGTCCAGTTTATGAACTCCATTTAAAAAGACCACATATTTTGTGCAGTCTTCTTCCCAGTTGCTTACACTGTATGATGTAAGCATGCTTTCCTAGAGCATTGGTCATTATTCACTGGAGACATGGGTCTGACTTTCAACAAAGACAAGCCATGAGATAAGACCAGAACTGAAGATTCACCGTTGAAATGGCTTTATGCCATCATTTTAGTACTCTACTTAAAGAGAACCTATTTTACACTCATTTGCAAACTTCAAATATCTCATTTTATGGTGCAGTTAAGCTGAGTAACATTAGAGCCCTCTGAACTGTTTGTGGTTTGATGTGAAGTGAAAGGGCTGAAGACAGTATCAAGCTATATCCTCAACTTAAAAACAGCACTTGCTTTTTTAGTCAAAAATATTATCTGATAGTATTTGAATTTTAACAGATTGGTGCCATACCCCTTAGTTAGAACTCCGTTTGTAGAGAATGGAGTCTGGACTGATGTAGAGGGTAGAAGCAAAAGCCACATACTAAAGTTGTGGACACAAAGCAAAAGAAAAGGAAGGACTACCCCATGGCCAAGAGTGCAGACTTTGAAAGTGTCTTACTAATGTGAAAAGCATCTGTAATTTAATTCTGGCCTTGCCAAATTCCCCTGGGGCTGGAGGTCAGAGGAGTTGCTGTCAGGATCTTCAGTCAGCTCCCTTATATCAGTGGAATTTGGGCACCGGTAGCCATGCTGTTGTAAGTAAAATGGTACTGTGCTAAATAATGTTTATTATTTGCCCTGTAATTAATACAGCGGTAGTATTCAACCCGCTGTCACAATTAATAAGACACAAACACCATTAAATTTTATAATTACTTTATTTACCTTGAACTGGGCAGATATTTCCATCTACGCTATCTCAATAACCTCACAATCCACCTCCTATCCCCAATCCAATGTCATCCACCTTAACCATCTTCATCTGGGCTACCTTCCATCCATAATCTTATAAATACTTGTGTTCTTCATTTGGGCCTTTCTACGCCATTACTGGAGTGCTTTTTCCCGGCCCATGTGGTTCCTTCTCTACTCTAACCCTCTAGGTGTCCTCCTTCCTCCTCCTTTCTCTCTCTCTTTCCCTGAACCCAAAGCCCAGGAACCTTAGCCACACCTCTCTCATTCTGCCCTGCCCAGGTTTTAGGCCTTTTAATCAGCCAATAAAGAATAATGTCTTAGGCAGGTTTACACAACAAGGATAGGGCAGTAACCAGATCTTGAGGGCCAGTAATTGGCATCAAATACAAGCATCAGAGCAATCCCCAACAGAGCCACAAATCGTATCTTCTGGATTCCTGGAACCATTCCAGAGGTCACAGCGCCACTGTGTGAGTGGTTGTGGCTGTCAGTCAGGATTGGTATTGGTTGGTCACATGGTACAATGGCAAATTACCTAGAAAGTGTGGTAATTTAACCCAGTGAGGGATTCTTGGGGCACCTCCATGCTGAAGTTATGGAGGGTCTTCATTCTGTACTGTTTGTGGTTCAGCATGCAGTGTGAAGCAGGAAGCCACTGCACTGATAAAAAGCAATCAGGAGCCCTTCCGACTGCAGGGCAGAGGGCAGGGCAAGACATGGCCACCTATGCCTACAAGGAGATAGGAAGAGAGATGCAGAGATAAGGTTCTTTTGGCAAGAACATTCAGATCAAGTGTCCACCCTGCACCTTGCTAGGTGATGAGTCACACTGCTGACACAGAAAACCTGCAAAGGCCACAGTGTTATAGGGTCGTCTCGACACTTGTAGGGTCTTTTACAAGGCTCCCCCATAGCAGCCCCTTAGAAGGAGAAATTGCAGTCTGTAGGTTCACTTTCACTAGCCTCTCAGATTCACCCAGGCCACTCTAGCCCTACCTTTCTGATTAGAGCCCATGGAGGTATGTTCCCTCATCCTCTCCCCATAAGCCTCCTCATGCTGAGGGATGTATGGCTGAACTTTGGGAAACTAAGTTTTGGTTACATCACTCCCTCACATAGGAATTTCTGAAAGCTTCCCACTGTGCCTTAATTGTGTTGCTCAGACTGGTGCATGGGTCTGCAGCCTTGCCATCAGCTGGGGTACTGTTGAAATGCAGCTTCTTGAGCCCCACTGCAGCCTGCTGGATCACATTGCACACCTCAGTGACAGTCCAGGAGATGTGTGGACATTGGAGTTTGAAAAACATCTCCCAGAGTGCTGTTTCTCAACTTTGTCAGCACTTTTATCTACCTAGAGAGCCGAAAAAAGAATGCAGATTGCAAATGCCTTGTCCTTGGATCTGGAGTGAGGTCTTACACCAAGATTTGTTCAAGTTTTCAAATGACTGTCAGGCTGCAGCATGTGCGATGCGCCGCTGTTCTCCAGCACCATTCACAGGCAGTTACTCACTATTGAATATTCAAAAGTAGTCAGGAAGGGCTAGGGTTATAGTTCAGTGATAAAATGCTTGCCTGGCATACAGGAGGCCCTGAGTTCAGTCCCCAATACATCAAAAAATAAAACACAGCTGACTGGAATAAATAATGCATTTCATCTAATTAACTCTGAGAATTCCCCTAAAAATATATATATATCTAAGTATGTAAGTAGATAGATAGAATAGTAGTGCTCATTTTCATTTAATTTTCTCACTTTCAACTCATGATTAGCGGCACATACTTGAGAGACACTCAGATTTGGGGGACAAATGTAAAGGTCCTTGACTTCATTAAAACCTTCTCACTATAATAGGGTTGCCACATTCAGGGTCCCTGTCTTTCTGGAAAGGGACCCCTTGTCACCACAGCACCTGTTGTGCTAGACTATGTCTCACAGGGATAGTGTTTTCTTTCCCAAATAGCCTCAGAAGACAATAAATGTCTTCTTTCCTGTTTTCATCCACATATGCTGTTAATATTCTACAAGACTTTTATGAGCACAGCACACACAGTTGCTTTTTCCTGTGAACATTAAATAAGAGTCAAGGTATGAAGAGCTTATTGCAGAAGGCCCAGAAGGCTCTGTGGGATTTGGTGGGCTATCGGAGAAAAATGGCCTGCCAGGCTGTGACAAGTACGCATTTGTGGCAGACCCAGTCCCAGGAGACAGGATCCATTCACTTTCCCAGATTACCCAGCCTGCAGCACCAGCGTCCTGTGTGCTTTCTCACACAAGCTGTTGGTCACTGGCAGAAGGCTGGCATTAGTGGTGTGCCTAGGAGCCACCCTGCCATCTCTCCCTTGGGACTGCCTCTGTGGGTTGCCTAGGAGCATCCTGGGGGTGTGGACCATGTGTCAGTGGGAAAGCCCGGGTGTAGATCAGGCTGCACTGCACCTCTGGGCTGGGCTTTTGCTCAGAACAGGGACACGGCACACGTCTTTAGACAGGTGCAGAATTGCAGACTCTAATGAAGTCTTAGAAGCTACACAGACGGCCTCACAGCTGTCTCATGCACTGACACCAAGGACCCCAGTTTCAGGCTCACAACCCTTTTTGTTTTCACAATCTCTGGTTCAGTCCCTAAAAGAACACTACAGAGAAAGGAGAAGCGGTCATTAACATGAAAGAAATGGAAAGCGTGGAGAGGGTGACTCAGACCATGTAAATAAAAAGACTCATTGAAAGTCATTGTTCTCTAATACAGAGTTTTCATTATAATGTCCTTTAAGGGGTGCTAGTGGCATGCGGGTTGTGAGCCTCCTTGTTACCCATTTTTATTAACACGGTAAATACTAGAGTAGACCTTGGGAGCAGTAACGTAGATGGAAATAGATGGGTGACTTGTCAGATACAAAATATAACAGACTGCGTATATATGTGTGTTTGTGCCTTTTTCACATTGATAGTGGCTATTTTTAAGCCAGTCTAGCCTTTCTCTGCCTTCTGTTTTATTGTACTGTTGCTCTTGACATAACTCCAGATTGGAAATTTTGGTTAACACAGTAACTGAAAAGCTGGGGCTTTGAAGACCAGTGCTATAGATGGTTTTTTAATGTTTCATTGAGGGCAAGCACATAAACAAAAACAAAGTAAAACAAAGCATTTTTCTGTCTGTTAGCAGTTGTCCTGTGCTTTTTGACTCAAATATCAGAAAGTGAAAAGTAGTCTTTTGGCAAAGTATATACTCAGCCAGGCTCAGTGCAGGCTGCAGTGTTCACATGGTACAGAATATACTCACTTATAAGTGGATACTAGACCTATAAGATAGGATAGACATGCTGAAATCTGTACTCCTAAAGAAGATAAACAAGAAAGAGGATCCGGGGTAAGATGATCAATCCTCACTTAGGACAAATGGGATGGACATTGGAAGTAGGAGAAAACAAGTAACAGGACAGGAGCCTGCCACAGAGGGCCTCTGAAAGACTCTACGTAGCAGTGTATCAAAGCAGATGCTGAGACTCAAACAAACCTTGGGCAGAGTGCAGGGAATCATATGAAAGAAGGGGGAGTTATTATGACCTGGAAAGGACAGTAGTTCCACAAGGACCAAATATATCTGGGCAAATGGGTCTTTTCTGAGTCTGTTTCTCCAACTAAAGATCATGCATGGATATAACCTAGAACCCTTGCTTGGATATAGCCCATGGCATCTCAGTATCCAAGTGGGTACCCTAGTAAGGGGAACAGGGACTGTTTCTGACATGAACTCAGTGGCAGGCTCTTTGACCTCTACTCCCCCCACCCCAAAGAGGAGGACATTGCAGCCAGTCCTGAAGAGACCTGATAAGCTAGGGTCAAATGGAAGGGGAGGAGCACCTCCCCTATCAGTGGACTTGGAAAGGGGCAGAGAGGAGTTGAGGGAGGGAAGGTGGGATTGGGAGGGAATGAGGGAGGGGACTACAGCTGGGATAAAAAGTTAATAAACCGAAACTAATATAAAAAAATAAATTTAATTAAAAAAAAGTAAAAGAAAAACTCTTGGGACAACAACAGTAACCATGGAGGTAATGAAGTCAACTCTGATCAGCCTTAGTTAATGAGAGTGAATCTGAAAACTAAATCTCTATACCATCCCTCAATGTCCCCAGATCCTGGAGATCTAACCCAGGGTCTTGAGCATGATGTGACTAAAGGTGGGAATTTGCCAGGGTGGTCTTTTTGCGAAAGTAGTCAAGAAAGAAAAGCGTAAGTCAGGAATGTGTTAAAGAACTTTCGACTGACTTATACTGAAGTGCCATTCCACTCTAGCCATTGGCAGTTATCTATTAGGGAACTGTTAATTTTTTCTTCTAATAATAGAACCTGTGCTCCAGATACTCAGAGGAATAACTGAGGTACATATCTGCTGTGCACACATCCATGTGCTGTCTGTACTGTTAACAACCAACTCCAGAAACCCATTGATTTTATTCTAGAGCAGTTGAAACAATGTTCTTGGTGCACAAGGGCCAGGTTTTATGGATAATGTTAAAGAAATGAACAAAAATGTAGCAGTATTCCTCACAGTTGCAAAAGTTGGCCTGTCTGACATGTGAGATAAAAAATATAGTTCAAAACATAAAATTGCCACTTGAAAAATCCAAAATGGTTAAATATTGGGGAATCCATATGTTTTGGATATGTTATCCTCAGAGAAAAAGCAGAGTGAGCTATTGGCAGAATTCCTGTAATAAGGGTCAGCACAGAAGCCACACAATGTGGTTTGTAAGTAGAGCAAGCCCAATAAGTGGTTTTAGCAGATACTCTGCTTTGCCTTCTGCTGGCACACTTCTCCACATGGCCAGTGCCTCTGGTGAGGTTCTGGGTAACTTCCTGTTATATTCATCCCAAGCCCAAACTGTTAAGTGACTTCTTCTCAGGCATGCGCTGGCTGGGAAGTAATACAGGGATTATCGTCAGTGGTCGCACTACCTGCCCAGAAGGAAAGAATTCCTCCAAAGAAAGAGGCTGTGCCCAAATCATTTGCAAGACCTGTGGGGAGGAGCAACCAGACATTTCTTGATCCATTCAGATGCAAAAATAGAAAGCGTGACAGCAGGTTGGGCCTGTCTAGATCCGATGCAGAGGGGACTGTGGCCTACAGTTCCTTATTCTACCCCTGAACCCATGGCTGTGAAAGAACAGGGTACTCACATAGATTTTCTTTATTTTTAAATATTTTTACTTTTGTGGAAATAGGACTTATATAAGTAAGTAAAATACACCAATCTTGTTCAGTTGGATGAACTCAATAATTGCACTAACTCTAAAGAATTCCCTTATACTGCTTTCTTGCAAGGGCTCCTTCTCATGCCACCCCATACTTCAAGGCAACAAACATCCTTATTTGCAATACTGCAATACTGTTGGTATTGACTTGTGCTTGAGCTTTGGAGAAATGGAGTTGCACTGATTATCCTCAGGAGCTTGAAGTAAGGTAGCATCTTTTGGAACAGGTGTCTGTGCCAGTAGAGACCTCCTTATATGAGTTCAAGGACCCACTTAATAAGACAACTGAATTTAATATTGAGTAGTCTGAACTTGTCACAGAAACATCCCACTCTCACTTAGAGGGTAGGACCTCAGATTGCATCCACATCAGCCAGCTGAACCGAGGTGCACACAGCTGGGTCGATCCCCGAGAGTTTCATCCTTCCTTGGATTTTCCTTTGGCTCATTTGAGAGGAACTCAGGAAACATTAAAGGTCAGAGTTGCTAGCCACTTGTAGGACATGAAGAAATACTGTAGAAACAAAGGCAATAAGGGAAGGATCAAGAATCCACTCACCACTGACTTCCTGAAAGGCAGGTCTTCCTTTTCCCATGGAATAGGGCAGCTTCTGCTCTGGACTTAAGATCTGAGTGCTCCCAGTGTAGTTTCCTCTGAGAAGTCCCACTGTGGCCTGTCTGGATCGCTCTGATACTGCTATCCAACTAAGCTGCCAACGTTGGCACTGACGGCTTTTCATGGCACTACTGGAGTTTCTGGCAGTAGAAGTCACAGTGATAGCTTTCATGGCATACTCTTCTCTCACGAGACACATCCCTCTCTCAGGCTCGGTGTATTTCCTTTTCCTCAAGAACACTCCAGGTAGCCTGTGGCAGTGGATGGGTCTACTTATTTCTCTGCACATTAATTGAGAAGGTAGAAGCATGGAGAGCTCAATGACCAGCCCACGGTAACAAAGCCATGGAGCGTACTGTGACAGAAAATCCAGGGTTTGTGGCTGTGTTTTGACACTGAATCCAGTAAACAGAAAGAGGTGTGCCACAAGACCGCTCACTGCAAGATCCCTGCCGATGGCAGCCAAAGGTGATAGTTTTTCATAAATGCCTGCATTTTTCTCATCACCAAGAACTAGTCACTAAATAACATAAGCCCATGTGTGTGCCAGATACCCTTCAGTTGGTATTTAGAAAACAAGAAGCTCTGGCCTGGTCACAAAAGCCATGATTCAGTGGAGCTGGTAAATGGTAACCACAGAAGATAGTTTGCTTTTATTAGAGTTGTAGCCTGATATGGTACATGCCTGTCTTCTTAGTTCCTAGAAAGCCAAGACAGGGTGGTCATGAATTTGAGGCCAGCATAGACTTCCTAGTAAGACCCAACAAAACAAACAAAAACTGGTGGAAGACGGCGTGGTGACACCCTCTCCTGTGCCCACCCCCTCTGTTTGGGAGCTCCTCAGCACACGTGGCAAAGCTCCACTCAGACATGTCCTCCTGGCAGATATGTGTGCCTGAGCCCTGGTACCCCTGTGCCACCTGAGCCCTGGTACCGCTTTCTGCCACTTCTTGAAGGTGAGCCTCCTTGGGCTGCTTGCCTTGGTTTCTGTCCCCTCCTCTCTCATCCTCCATCATACCTACAAGGGTACCTCCTGGATCTGTTTCTGAAGCCATCTTCTCTTCCAACCCTAGAGCCACATCCCAGCTCCCCGCTGCTCACTCTGGCCTGGATGATCAGCTGATGGATGACCACACCTTGAGCTTCATGTGGATGGAACAGGATTACCTGTGCCACCTGGGTTCCATCTCTAACCTGGTGGGAAAGGCCCCCAGCATCACCTCTCCACTGGCCCCTCTACTGTCCACTCACTTTTACCCATTTCTTCCCTGATCAAGGTGGCCAGCTCAGAGCAGTTCCTCCCTGTGTGAGCCACTTCCTCCTGCTGGATTCCCTGGGCCTCTGCTCTCTCATTCTTCCTATAAGTGGATGTCTAGCTAGTCTCCCTTAATGCAGGCAGGTGCCTCCTGTGAGAATGCCTACTGCTGCTTATTCTCTCTGCTAAAGCAAGTGTCTTGACCCAGTGTTCAAGGCCCTAATGGTCCCGTAATACTCCTTACTTTCTGTATTCAATGGACATAGTCACTCCTTGACAGGTCCAGAGTGTCCCACGTCATAATGCCTGTTATGCTCCCCAAATCTGAGCTGGCCCATCCTCCACCTCTCCATTTGGAGGTCTTGCCCAACCTGGGTGCCCCTGTCCCAGCCATTCTGTTTTACAGTTGTTTGTGCTCACTCCCTTCTCTAGGTCTAAGTGACACCGCACTGCTTACTCCATTGGCAATCATTATCTTTATCTTCTGCGTTCAGCAGTGACACTTGGTCTTTTGTCTGTGTTAGATGACAGCTCTCTGATAACCAAGGGCTGTTTTTTGATCACATCCATCTGATGTCGCTGCCCACTGCTTATTGCTGTCATGGTCACTTCAGGACTTGTCCCAGCCCGCATCAAGTGATGTTGACTTCTGAGGCACTGGAAGGTCATAGGGCTGGCTGTCAGCTAGTACTAGGACCCTGCCAGGAGTCCTAACAAGAGCACCCCAGGGAGATTCCTTTAATCCTAGGGTTGCTCACACGGCTGACTTTCCAACCAGGAAGATATGTGGCTTGCTTCTGCATGAGTCCTTTGGCTACAAACAAATTGGCAATTGCGGACTATATTTTAACTGTCTGTGTTGTCCTCTATGTTTGAGCAGAGAAATGTGTTCACCAAGTCCTGTTACTTCTGTGACTTGTTTTCAGCCTTGCCATTTACCAGATGCCATGGGGAAAAATTGCCAGAAAGCCTTTTAGAAAAGGGTTTTGTTAGAGTAGAATTTGAGTTTGTAGTCTTTTCGTCCTTTATGAAGCTCATGTTTTCAGGAGCAAAGTCACATGTAAATCCCAAGCAGATGCACCTCAGCTTTCTCCAGTGTGCCCTGGTGAAACAAAATGTCTTCTTTTCATTTTAACCAGGCACAATCCCCCCGGGGCCTGTATGTGCTTGCTTGATCTGCTCACCTCTATTCCCTCCACTTTCTTTGATTAGAGGCCTGCTGGATATCATCACCTTGTTGCCATGTTTGCTGAAAGAAACAAGTGTGTCCATTCAGTTTCCTGTGGGTGTCACCCTCACCATGCTGGCGATACATGCGTCACTCATAAAAGCATATTCTCATTGCCAGCTGGGCAACAACCACTATTCCAATACTATAGAGATTTGAAAAACAAATTTGACATCTAAGAATAAAGTGACATCGGGACCTTCAATGAGCTGCTAAGCATCAGGAAACCCTGATGCTGGATCAGGCTTCACCACCAGACCACGTGACTCGAGGAGAGGCAGAGAGCAGTACAGCACGATTAAAGGCAGTGATTACATACACGCCAGGCCTGCAGAGATGCTCCAAGTCACTGAGAGCATGCAGGGGGATAGCCAAGGCTGGAACCCAGGCTTCAGGTATCCGAATCTCTCTCTTCGATTGGATACTGATATCCTTGTGGTAACACCTCTATCTGCCAATCTACCTTGAAACAGTAACCTGCCAACAGAGTAACACATTTCCCTTCATGTCATGTCTATCCCCAACCACATCACAGTGAGTTCCCACAATGTCTTTTGTTAGGCTCAGGGTTCCAGAAGTTTATGGAACCACAGTCACTGCCCCAGTACCTCACATTCCAAAACGGAAGGAAAGCTTAGCAAGAAGTCACAGTGCACCCATGAGAACCTGGGTAGGGAAGGCTTTGGCAATTAGTTCTGTTTAGCTGTCACGCATGTTACTGAAATTTTGGAACACCACACAGAGGGTGCCTTGAGGAATGAGTGTTTCCTCAGGTGCAGCAGGTAGAGAGGATGCTTTGGATAGAATGAAAATCTGCAAGGCCTGGGAATGAATATATGAAATGTGTGGTGTGTTTTGAACAGCGAGCAGTCTGGTGGGGTAGTGCCACAAGGGCATTGTCCTAGAGGTACTAAGCAGTCTAAGTACGGAGAATAGCAGCTTTGTTTTGTTGAATTGCCCCAGGTGTGGGGTTCCCTTGTGCTCTGAGCCTCACTCTGCATTTGCATCAGATTTGTTTTTGTTCTTATTTCTGGGTATGGGATCAGCTAGTCTGTGGGGCCAGAGAGCAGTGCGATGGAGGGAACATGTCTGGAAAAGAGTGAGATTAACATGTGTCTAAACCCTGAAAATCTCATCCTGAGGCTGGCAGGAGTAGGACTGTTCCCTCCTGGCTCTGGACCTGTGTGTCCCAGCACACGTAGCCTGTACGACCCTTACCTCTGCCACTCTTGAGGTGGTCATGTAGCCTGGTGGCCAGGTTTCAAGTTAAACCTCTATCTTTAGAAGGACATGTCCAGCTAGCACCTGGAATTCTCTTCATGCAAATGAAGCAATCCCAGCACCTTGGCCCCAGCCAATGATGTACACTCACCCTGAATACCACTACCATTCACAAGGGTAAGGCTGTTCATTTCAGAGAAGGCTGTTTCCCTCACACTCACCACCAACCCTGATCCTGTTAACCCATCCACCCTGCTAAGCTTCATTCCTTCCAGTACAGCCCAGTACACAGCTGTTCTTGGAAACCCTGAGGGCAGAAGCAGACTCCAACCCAGCACTGGTCTGTCAAGGCCCCAACTTTGGTCATTTAGCAGTAGGTGCTAGTTAAGGTTCAGCTGTTCTCTGTTCTACCAGAAGTAAGAATCTAGAGCTATGACCCCTGAGGTTGCCTGCTGGGAGTGAGGCAGGGACTGCTGGTCACTGAAAGCACCCCACTTCATCAATAAAGAGCCTAGGCCCAGCTCAAAGGAGGCTTCCTGTGACAGATGCGCGCAGAACACCCCTACACGCACCCAACCCCTTCCCTTTTAAAAGCCAGCAAATCAATAGCCCAAATCCAGATACTTGCCCTAACCCACCTTAACAGAGCCCATGTCATTGATACAAAGTAAACAAGTTGAGACAGAAGTCAGGAGTCCTGTGCTGGCCTCTTTGAGGAGGGACATTTGTTTCTTTTGCTTTGCCTGGGCCTTACAGTATGAGTGTGGGGTATGTGGCATGGAACAGAAGATGAGGTGGGGCCCAAGATGCTGCCAGGACACCCCATCCAGGATGGACCCTACACACCGTTCCTTAAGGTATCTTGTTCTCTCCAAATTGGAAACTACAGCATCATCTGCTGAACAGGGGAACTCTAGTGTGCTCCCTGGGACAATTTCCTTTGGCAGAGTTCTGCTCCCCAGTCTCTGGGAACTCACAGTAAAAAAGTGTTCTTTGCTTTGGTAAAAAGTTTCAAGTTTTAAATTTTTTTCCTAGAAATCTTGAGCACACACCTCAATGCTCAGTAGGATCCTGGGCAAACAAAAGACATTAAGGAAAAGTGAATAAAATCTGCATAAAAGATGGACTTTAGAGAAAATATAGGGATTGCTACAGATTTATTAGTTGAGAAAAATGTACCTAGTTAATGGGAGCTTACTAACTGAGGACACTGTATAGGGTGGAAATGGGACAACTGCCTTTCCGGGTTTTGTTTTGTTTTGTTTTTCTAAATCTAAAATGCCTACAGATGCAAATTTTATCAAGAAATGTTAACTGTTATATAAATTTACAATTAAGTAGCATACTTAAAGCAAAGTTGTCACATGAGCCAGCAGAGTTGAAGAAACCATCTCTTGTCCTTCTTTGTTTCCCTTCCCATCACTGAACGGCTTTCCTCCCATCTCAACTGTGTTCATTAATGACTCCATAGAACTCTGGCAATATAGTAGATCTAGATTAAAGAAACCCAAGATATCTGGTACAGAAATAAGCCAGGCAAACGCTATTTTAACCTTGAGCCTTGCAGTCTTAGGGACATACTAGTTCCTAGGCTCCTGAGTGAGAGGCCGAACACTGAGAGTGCAGAACTCGCTTTCACAGCTGGCTTCTTTGTTACAACCTTTGTTGCCTAATCTTAGATCTGAAATATCTCCTGTGTTATTTGGGACTCAAGGGAATTACCCCAACTCACCCTGCCACTTGGCAGAGTCAAGGTTCAAAGGCCTGTGTGACTGTAGGAGCCACACAGCATCACTGCACATCTCTCTTCCTGCCCACCAACCTGAGTCCTTAACCTTGGTTCCAGTACTGCCCTGGCTGGATACCAGGGCAGAGGCCCTGCACTCTGCTGAATGCTACCCTGCAGCTGTCCTGCCCAGACAGACACCTCATAGTTGTGCCCCAAGCAGTCTGCTGGATGCCCTTACCTATACCTGGTTCTAGACCTGTACCTGTTCCTATACCTGAGCCTACATGGAGCTCTAAAACAAGTACTAGAGAATCTTCAGTCTTCGCTATGATGCTTTGCGTTGGAAATTAGAGAAGAGGTCAAGTGACAACAGACGGCATGCCCCTTTGCCTCCAATGAGCCATCATAAGCCTTCCCTGGCAGTGTTCCATGTGGTGGAACTGCTGGGGGTTCTAAGCTCTGCCTGTACCTTTGCTGGACAGGAAGGGATACTATATTACAGTCTCCACAAGGATACACTGTGCACTCGGAAGTGCATTTCAGTTACAAACGTCAGTGCTGATGTTGTCTCTGAAAAGCAACACAGTATGCAGTTCTATTTCAACTTCGAAGGAGAGGGAGCCAAGGAGATTATACAGGCAAATGGGAAGAACATTGTTCATTTTGGCAAGTGATATAAATGTATACATTATAACTATGATAGCAGTGAAACCAAGTGTGTTTTGCTCTGTTCCTCAGCAGGCTATGCTTACTTACCCTGTAAGTCAGAATGATGTCTACTGAATTAACCACCGCACTTCTTTATCACTTTAAATAATAACTTTGGCCCTATTCACATGTCAGAGGTACACATGCACTGAACTCTGACCTTACTAATTGCCCCCCATCCTGACTCAATAGGAAGGTCTTGTAAGGGAGTGTCTTAAGCACTGATCAGTACTTCCTGAACAGCTTTCATTCCCTACCCCTGCCTTCTGTCCACAAGATATTGTGTGTTTAAGCAAGCCATTGCTATGAACCTAGGCTAGGTGAATGACATGGCCCTTGCCTGGATGAGTAGCATTCTCAAGAAGCAGAACTAAAGACCATGTTGCCGCCTGGCTCTGCTGTGTTTTTAAAACCATGAAATTTAGTCCATATGCTTAAATCTGTCATTGGCTGATTGCCCTCTGCAGTTAATACATATAGCACAACAATTTTTTTTTAAGAAGTCTGTTTTGGAAAAAACTTGAATGTTATGAAATACTGCAGTTCTGTTTTGAGAACATATGTGAGCATGCAAGCGTGTATGCGTGTGTATATGTGTGTGTGTGTGTGTGTGTGTGTGTGTGCGCACACTCTCCTTTCATGAAGCCATTTATAAAATATTTGAAGTAGTTTCGCTGGTTAGATCTATGTAATGCCTTTATTATTGAGGAGTCAGCACTTTGCTCACTTAGGAGGCTACTGTTGATGTACAGAAAATGAAGTGCAGGGCAATGACCACGTGAGAACCCAGGCAGGCCTTCTAAGGTTAATAACAGCACACAGCCACCTCTGGGTTAAGCTGATCTCCTAAGCTCTCCCACCCAAAGAGAGAGTCTGGGGTTCACTAGTGGCTATTGGGTGAGAGAGCCAAACCTTCTGGTGCAGAGACTTTTGCATCACTTTCCAGGGCCTCCTTACATTTCTTGCCTCTCCCGAAATCTCCATTGTAGCCTAAAGCCAGAAAACTAAGTCACAAAAATCCAGACCTTCTGGAGATAATGCCATGGTAAAGAGCACCTTAAAATTGTTAAAAGTCCAACCCGATGTGAGCCTTCAGGAAGCTTTGCGTGAGCCTCCATGTGTGCCCATGGTGGCAGTGGTGGCAGGAGCCAGTTGACAAAGCAGACATAATTTGTTGTGTACTATGAACATCTTCTTATGTGTGCCACAGGCTAGCTCAAGCTTCCAAAAGTCTGTACGCTCCCACAGTTTATATTTGAAGAAACTGAGGTTTAAACTGCTTGTGTTCTCAAGGTCACACAGTTGGTCATGATCAGAGCCAGGATCTAACCCACAGGTCCTGATGTGCTTCCATATTTAAACCAGTTTTTATGTGGTCTGCTGTATCTCAGCTGTGACCTTACCTACTTTTCCTCAGTACTTTTTGTTCTTTAGATAAGAGTACTGTCTCATGCTTTCTAGTACCATTCTCAGAGTCGTGCACGCGCGCACACACACACACACACACACCCATGGCTTTAAGAGAGGAAATTCTCATTTCCTCAGAAAACCTAGGAGTCCTTAGCTCAGTACCCTCCTTCTTTTGTTTTTCCCTATCCGACGCCACTCCAGTGACCACTGGCCTGCTTTCTGTTGCTATAGGCTTGCCTTCTCATATATCTCATATATGAGGAGTCCTAGAACATATGGCTGCTTCTGACTGTCTGCTCTCAAGGGTTGTCCATTTTATGGCTTCCATCCATATGTCACTCTTTTTTGAAGAAATATAAAGCATTTTGATAGCTAGTTGTGTCTAAATTTTATTATGCAGTTTTAAATAAGGCTATTTTCACGCAAGTATATACTGTGCTTTCCCTCCATACCCCATTTACCCTCCCCTTCTGTTCATTGCTATGATTGGATATTTCATTGTATGAATGTCTAGTGATTGATCACTGAAATTAGTTTAAATTAATTTAAGGCATTAAGTAAGCATTAAAGAATGCTGGGTTTGCCGTAAATGTCAACCACTATGATAACCCTGTTGTGAACATTTGTGTTGAAGTGTTCTGCTGACACACTCCCTTCATTTCTCTGGTGTGGGTTCGTGGGTCACCAGGCCATTCCATGTGTAGCCACTTGAGGGACCGCCAAAATATTTCTTTTTCCAGACAGATGCGCACTGGGCATTCCAGCTGGAGTATGTGAAGGGTCCTAGTCCTGCACATTAGCTTTTAGTTCAGCCAAACTAGTGGGGAGAGTGTTGCCATTTTTTGATTTATTGTGGGTACCTGTCATGGTTTATCTGTGAAGGTCAGAGGACAACTCATAGGAGTCAGCTCTTTCACCCATGTGAGGGTGAAATTTAGGTTTGGCCTTGACAGCAAGCACCCTCACTCACTGAGCCATCTTGCTGGCCCACCTTTTGCTGTCTTTTATTATTTTAAACTGTATAGTAGCTCAGGTTGTCCTGGAGCTTATGATCTTCCTGATTCAACCTCTTTTTTGGTTGAGACAGGGTCTCTCTATTTAGCTCTTGCAGTCCTGGAGCTCTCTAGGTTGCCCTCAAACTCACAGAGATCTACCTGCTTCTGCCTCCCAAGTCTGGGATTAAAGGCATGCACTCCCACACCTAGCTACTGCCTCAGCCTCTTGAGTTTGGGGTTATATGCAAGGTGCCATCACACACAGCCACTCACCATTTTATGTTAATTATAGTTCTTTTTTCCACAAAAACTTATATGTGTACATTGCAGAAAAAGATGACCATAATCTCTTTAATAATTTGATACATGAGTACACTGTATTTATGTCATTTCCACCCTTTCCTCTCCCCTCCAACTCCCTGTGTCTCTTGCTATGCCCTTAGGGTTAGTCAGTTAGGTGGGGTATTGTATAAGATATATATTAGAGAATCTTCTTGTATTCCTGTTCTCCAGAAAAGCAAAACCACCACCATGTATGTAAGATGGAATTTGTTAGACTGGCTCAGAAGATAAGACCCTGGATAGCCCTACAGTGGCAATCTGCAGACGAGGGAGCCAGGGAAACTATCAACTGCCTAACCCAAAAAGGTGGGATATCAGAAGAGAGCCAGTAATGTAGTCCCAGTCCAAGGCAGAAGACTGGAAGCCCCCTGGGCTGGTTTGAAGGAGATTGTCTCCCATGGGCTTAGATATTTGAACACTTGGTTTCCAATTAGTCGGGCTGTTTGGGGAGGGTTAAGCAGTCCAGCCCTGCTGGAAGAACATCACTAGGGCGGACATTGAGGTTACACAGCTTCCCCTGCTTCCACCTCACTTCATGCTGGAAGCTGAGGGTCTGAGCTCTCGGCTTTCTGCTTAGCTGCAGTGCCTGCACTTGCTGGAGTAACATCGTTACTCACAATGATCAACTCTCGTTCCTCTGCAAATTAAGCCAAAATAAAATATTGCTTCCATAAGTTGCCTTGGGTCATAGTGTTTTATCACAGCAGCAGAAAAGTAATTAATATAAGCCCCGAGGAGGCCATGATGTTCATCTGAATTCAAAGGCTAAGGAACCTGGAACATGATGTCCATAAGAAGCGGAAAAGAGTACCACTCGAAGGGTCAAGCACTAACAAGAGAATGTGTCTACCTTGAGCTTTTTGCTTCAAAAACCCCAGCCTATTAGATGACATTTTGTTTCTTCCCCTGTTTATGTGGGGGGAAAAATACTCTGACCGAAGCGACTTAAGGGAGAAAGGGCTTGTGTAGCTCATGATTCCACGTTACAGATCCTGGTGGCAGGAAAGAGAAGGAATCGGGAGGCTGTCACATGATAGCCACAATCAGAAGTAGAGAGCAGCACATGCTAATACTAACTAGCTTTCCCCGACTCTTACTTGATCCAGGATTCCCCAGCCTAGGGAATGGTGCCACCCAAAGCGAGTCATCCCTCCTCAATCAAAGTAATCTAGATGGTCTCCCACAAATCTACCCAGAGGTCCACCTCCCAGGGAATTCTAACTTTTCTCAAATTCTCAGTCAACTCTAGTCATCGTTGATAGTGTTGTCTACACTAAGAGCAGGTCATGTCCATTCGTCCCTGGCCTACAGGCTGGTTCCCTCTGTAAACGCTCACAGATACAGCACAAAAGTGTGCCTGGCCAATTCTCTAGGCATCCATTCCTTTGTGTAGCCTGTTTTTCAGCCATCACATTCTTTCATTATTATTTTTTTTTTTTTTTTACATCAGCAACTTTTGCAGTCATCCATAAGCATTGCCTGGACCTGTTATTCACTGGGGACGTTTGCTTTCCTAATCAGTCTGGCTAGATACCTCCTGAGAAGGCAGCTGTGATCTTTCAACCATACTGCAGTTCCCTTGTATTGCAAGGATGGTGCGGTATTGATAATTAAGGGAGACTTTTCCTTTTTATGCTAACTATGTAATAATTTCACTCAGCTCGATTATGCTACACCGTGAGCTTTTCTGAGAGCCAGCATCAGCTCCGCCCGTCATTACACACCTCTGCCCAGCCTGGCCTGTGTCAGGGCTCACTAAGTGGAGTTTGGTACATACACAGTTACATATGGAACATCAAATCCAGGGGTGCAGTTCAGAATGCAAGCTATATGTCCTTTCTTTTAACCAAACTCCTCTTCTTTCTTTTTTTTTTTAATCTAATTTAACCAAAAAACTTGTGGGCTGCATACCCTCAATAGAAGGTGAAGTCTATTCTACCTTAGCCTGAGGAATCTGACTCGCAGCCTAAGGCTGTGCTTCATTGTTTTGGATCTAAAATAAAGATTTTTTTTTTATTAAATTCTGGTTATTAAATTCAGGCCAGTGTGTTTTTAAAACAAATCACATCTGTAGACTCCTGCTGTTAATGCTGTCTTCGTTTTTCTTGAACCACTGCCTGTCTTTCCAGTTTTCATCAGTATGTTCCTGGTGCTTACAACCTGTGTAAAGCAAATCGTTGTTTTTCCCTGAGGGTCTGAGATCTGTTCCCACCTCACCCCCTTCACTACAGATTCTGTTAGATTTCTTTGAGGACTCGGCTCCCTATACCTTAAAGGCAGCACCTCGATTCTAGCCAAGCATTTGGGAAACAGTGTCCCTGTTCTGCAAAACCCAGGCAAGAACATGTGAATGCATTCTTGATACATTCTTTCAGCACAAAGCTGAGCTTTACATGGCATCTACCACAAGTTCTGATGATGTGGCCACCAAGACCTGGGATTTCCAGTAGTTCATTTATGTATCACTAATAAAGAGGGCATATTTCCCAAGGCAAGATAACTCCAAGTTCAGGTTCTGCAACCCACTCAAATATAATCTCATGAAGTTCAGTGTTTGCTTTTCCGTGAGTGTGGTTTCCTTGTAGCGTGACCCTGTGTGGGCTCTATTTTACATAGAAAATGCTACAAAATGCTACAATCACAGTGTTTTTTCTCTTCCAGAAAGGAGCATTAGAATTGCTTTTAAAACTTGGCATGTGCTTCCCTGTGGAGAAGGAATGGTTAAATGATACTATGATTTCTTTGCCCTCTGTTCATAATGCAGAAAGTGAAAAATACTGTAAGATCAGTAAGTAACAGTAAAGTAATTACATCATATTCCTGTAAAAATTAGCCTTAAAATTGTTGTCTTGATGTAGGCGCTTAAGAAAAAGTCAAGGATTGAAAAATCACTATAGACATTCATGATGATCCTGAGGTATGCGTCTGCATTGTGTGTGGGTGGGGGCTTTCCCTTTACATTTTTGAACTCATGAGGAAGGGAAAGGAAGCAAGCAAATAGGTTTTTCCAGATGTTATTTGGAGATGTTTTTAAAGAAAGAAGTTTCAAAAAGGAGACAGATGTCAGAGAGAATGTCCTCAGTATTTGGACCAGAGTTAATCAAGTCCTCAGTATGGAAAACAGTAGAACTATGGCTCCGAAGCCAGTAGATCTCTAAGTCTCCTGTGCATTCTTTTTTGCTTTCCTGATGCATGCATGCTTATGGGGCTGTGTGTGTGTGTGTGTGTGTGTGTGTGTGTGTGTGTGTGTGCGCGCGTGCACATGCCTGCATGTGTTTGTGTTTGAGACAGTTTTTATATGCAGTTCTCACTGTGTTAGTTTGGCCTCAAACTTAAAATTCTCCTACCCGAGGCCCACACGTCCTAGGATTACACCAATCCCCTTTCACATCTTTGAAAATTAATTGAAGACTCTAAAGAGTTTGTATTTACATGAAATTATAGCTGCAGATAATGGCCATCTAAAAACTTATTATAAATATTTTATTATTTTGATGAAGCGTTGGGTAATTAGCATATACAGCCATGAAAAATAACTATTAAAGTTTTCATAAAGAGTGGCATTGATTTATATTTTCTTTTATTTGTTTTCATTTGGCCTAAGATAAGTTCTTTCCACTCTAACAGTGAGGGAACACAGGCAAGTGGCTGGCCAGAGCCTACATCATTCCACATCCATTCTTCCGGGCCACAGTTGGTGTCAGCAGGTCTGCTCTTTGGCATTTGGGTGGTTGGAAGAAATGCAGTTTTACAGTTGTGTTGTGATTGGAGAAAGTGATGGAACAAGATGCAACTTCATGTGGTTCAATTAAATTTTCAGTTGCCAAGATAGGAGACCAAAACTCTGGATAAAATGTCCTTTATAGCTGGTTGTGGTGGTGTACACCTTTAATTCCAGCACTCAAGAAAGCAGAGGCAGGCAGATCACGGTGAGTTCAAGGCCAGCCTGGTCTACAAAGCAAGTCTAGGATAGCCAATGATACACAGAGAAACCCTGTCTCAAAAAACAAACAAACAAAAATGTGCCTTGTATTCCTTCTATGGCTCCTTTTCTGGTTTGCCTACTGTGGTGCGGAGCTTCCTGTTGATTGTGGCATTTATTTAAAGAAATTCCTTTTCGCAGCTAGTAACATAGCCTGTGTCACTTGTCTTCAAAGGCACTGCTTTGCCCTGTTATGAAACTCCTCCACTCTGAGGTTTTCCTTGAGAGGCTGCTGCAGCTTGATTTGCAACTTAATGTGAGAAGCTGCTCTCCAGTGGCACAATGGAATGAATGGGGTCTGTAAAGTTCTTTCGACCTCTCACATAAAGAGCCTCTCGTCTTCGCTTGGGATGGAAGAGCCATTTGACGATTGGAGTAGGATGGAGTGCATGAGCATCTGAGGTCTTTAATTATGATGAAGTACGCTATAATTATTCCCAACTTTAGAGTTCTCTTTCCGTTTCTATTTCCTGCTTTTCTTCTAAGGATCTCTTTCTCTGTAACCTTTCTTGGCTTTCCAGCTTCTTTTTTATTCCCACCAATTCTGTAGTGATTGATGGCCATCGTAAACCCATTAGTAATCACCTGCATCCTTGCTGGATTCTCTGCTTCTTGTCTTCAGTCCAAAGTATCCTGTATGAAGTGGCTTGGATGCTGTAAGTATTATTTCAACGATGACAGTCCTAAACCCTGGATAATTTTTAATGTAACCTGGCCTGTAATTAGTGGCCCTTTGCTAGCCTGTCCACTTGGATACCTCAGTCCACGTAGGTAATCCCATGTCCACTTTGTGCATACTGGCTTCATCAAATAGCCTGAGAGCTTTGACTACCCCATCTCTCCTGCCCAGAATGCCTCTCCCCTTCATTTTGCCAAAAAGTAATTGATTTTATTTTGTCCAGCTTTGTGTTTCTCAAGGTTTTTTACTGTAGGACCCTGATCCTCGGCTGTTGAAGTACCAAATAGCTTTTGTGCTCTTTGCCCTACCCTTAGCCCTCCTCCATTCCTCTCCATGTCAGGGAGGCAGACCAACACAGATGAAACCACATCAACTGGTTTTCTCTGGCCTGTGTTTTAACGTGGCTGAGCTGTTGTGCCCAGCTTTTGAGCTAAAAGCATTGACGCAATGGTCTGTGTTCAGATGTTCTATAGACTAATATCTGTAATTATTATGCTCTGCAAGGACTACCCTCTATAATATAAGTGTGCTGCCATGTCCTCCCATGGCTAGGCTTTCAGAGCAGAAGCTAAGGTTTCCTGAAGAAATTCCAGCTCAAGAAGCAACCCCTACTTCCACCTGTGTTTCTGGCCTGCTGGTCTGCCCTCGGCACTTCTTGTGCTAGCTCCTTCCTCCTTACCCAGGATTTCTTTCTTTCTTTCCCAGACCTGCTTAATTTCTGCCTCTTTAAAAAATAAAATAATAAGGAAAAAAAAAAACTGGCATCATTTTCCTTTCCTTTTTTTTTTTTTTTTTTTTTTTTTCTGGGTGTAGGGCATGGTTTTATACTGTATTCTGAGCCAAACTAGACCTATGTCAACTGCTCTTGAATCTATGGCAATCCTTTTTTGTTTGTTTGTTTGTTTGTTTGTTTGTTTGTTTGTTTTTGGTCTTCGGAATGCTGAGATTATAGGTGTGAGCCACTAGGCCTAGCTGGTACCCAGCTTCCAGAGCTGCTTCTGTGTTCAGGCTGGTGCCCACAGTTGCTTTTGTTGAAGTAGATGAAGAAACCCCAGCCATGGTACCAATGTGCTGTTTAAAAGGAAAGAAAATGACTACTGCCTTTGAGAACACTGTGGTTGGTTATTCTTCGTTAAGAGAATACTTAAATTGACGAGTAGGTTTTTAGAAAGTTCTCTGCACTTAGAAATCTGAACCAGCATCAGTGAACCTTTATTTTAGTTGTGATATTGCACTTCATTAGTCTGTATAGAAATGTGTGAACCAGTCTTTCACAAGTGTGTGATTTTGTGACATAGTGCATCACCAGTTGGAAATGCTGGTTCCCTTCATTGTGGATCTTACAAATACTGACAGATTCCAGTATCCAAGATCAACAAAATGTGTTCATTATCCACACCACCAATCTTAACAGAAGTGTCTTAACTATTGTTAGATACAGGTTTTCCAAAATTCACATTTTCACCTGAGCATGAATAGCAGGCCCAGTGTACTCATGATTAGAAATCTCAGCCATCCTGGGTCTCATAATACTTATTTCAAATAAAAAATACTATTCTATAAAGTAGTTGCTAGCTCAACTTTTGTTTCCTTGAGACAACTTGATAAGTCATTGTGTAGACGTGCACATGAGGAGTTCCCTTCCAGTCACACAGACTGTTAAGAAAGAAAAAATGGACACCAAAGACTTGAGATGTAATAAAGATAATTTTCACTGCTTTTAACACAAATTTTCAAAAATCCTGTTTTTCCTTGGATTTATTCAGTGAGATGTAAATTATTATACTTTTCTCCCCACAAATATGAAGACAGTAAAAAGGAAATCTAGTAACTATGTTCCCCCATTGCCTTGGTGTACATTAGCATATCGTGAGCCTTATCCACCTGTTGCTCTTGTACCAACAGAGTGTCGACACAGAGAAACAGGTGGAATGCTGTGAAAATGGTTTGACCTCAGGAATCCCTGAGGAAGAGGTTTGAGCCTCCTCAGATGCCTGAGGGACACCCCGTGGTATGTTATACATCCTCTCTGGCCCTTTCTCCTTATAAAGTAAAAGAGATAAAAATCAGTAGATGCTAGGAGAACCGAATACAGTGGGGTGCATTGTCGAGATGGACAGCTCTTCCAGTTGCATGGCCACGAGATCTTCTCAGTGGAAGTGACAGTGAACTGAAGTCTAGAGCAGCAGAATAAACAGCTGGCTCAGGTGCCAAGGAAGGAGGTTTCTTGGCCTCGGTTCCGAGCCCAGTGAGGAGAGGATGTGATGGGAAGAAAGATCAGTGAGGTGCTGTTCCAAACCTGATCTAGCTCAGAACCGAGGTCAAAGCCTGATGTCATTGCAGGTGTCCCAAGGATGCTCTTTGGAAGGTTTGTGACAACAAGACAACACCTACAAACAGACACACACACACACACACACAAAGGCTGCATCTACCTTCCCTCTGCCTCCGTTCTTCTCTAAGTGGCCATAGCTGCTCTCAAAATTCTAACACTGTAAACATAATGAAAAGAAAATCCCTGAGGATTATATATGGTACAAAACCAAACCAAGTCATAAGCTGCCATAGTTGTGGTAGGGATAAAAGAGAAAGAAAGTGTAGGGAACAGTGTAGACATTCAGATAGAAGGCATCCAGATGATGGCTTGAGGAGAGTGCAGAGGGCAGGAAGTCCAAGCTCTGATTTCCAGTGACTTTGTGTATCTCATAAGGAATAGCGAAGGAAAGCACTGTGCAGTGGACCAGCTGGCTCTGGGAGCTGTACATCATGACAGGCAGTGTGTGGGGTGTAATGGAAGACGGGTGGAGGGTGCAACTCCCTGATGCATCATGGGCTTAGATTCTATGCCCAGCGCCACTCCCACGAAAACAAAAGACAGGGGCGAGGAGGACAGTCAAATGACAACACGCTTTATGTTTTATTCCCCAGGATTTAGCTCCTAGCTTGTTTGGACCATAGCTACATGCAAATACCAAGTGTAGCATTGTGGGTAAGAACATGGGTCCTAGGAGAAGGCTGCTTGGTTTTGACACTTTGCTTGAGACTAACTGTGCAACTCAAGGCACATTGCTGGTCCCCCTAGGCCTGCATGTCATCTGCACTAGACTAGCAACAGTCCCCTTGTAGGGCTGCTGAGACCATTTACTGGGACGCAGCCCATCCACTGGCACTCTTCTGAATACGCTCCCCTTCTTCTAGCCATTCTTTTCTCCCTTTGTTAAGGTAACTAGGGACCAGGAATGAAGCACCTTTGTGGTTTGGTTTGGTTCGGTTTGGTTTTGCTTGTGAGGAGAAAGTTGTTGAATCTGTTCTCAAGAATGTTTGGATTCAATTCCTTTTGCCGGAGGATGATATTTTTATCTTAGATGATTGTTCTTTGAACAAGCAGTAAGAAAGCAAAATGAAATTGGGAGGCTCCATGCTCTCTTCCTGAAAAGAAGCTTCAGGGCTTTGGGCCAAAATGTGTCTAGAGATGAATTTTAGAAGCATCCATAGTGGGCAGCCTCAGCCGAGCAGCCCGCTGGTGGCAGGCATTCCCCGAGGACTGCAGAAGCCCTGCACAGTAGTGTCATGCTGGGATATCCCCTGCGCAGGGCTGTTGGAGAAAGGAGTTCAGTGGGGCCTGCAAGGCTGCTCCAGGCAGGGGCTTTTTAAGTGCGCCTCTCCCCACCCTCGGTGGCTGTAATTCTCTTGAGCGGGCTTGGAATCTGCCTGATTAGTCTATTTCCATAATTATATTAGTTATTTTTCTCATCACTGTTTTCAAATACCTGGCAAGAAACAACTTTACGGGAGTGGGGAATACGTTTTGACCGCAGTACACCCAGTTAAACGCGGGAGGTACATGGCTCGGACTCATTTCTCAGCAAGCCAGAAAGCAAAATGCACCAGAAGCAGGAAAGGCTGAAGCCCTGTATCCCAGCCCTGCACTTACAGACTCAGATTCAAAGGTTCCACAGTTTCCTAGTATAGCACTAGCAGCCAGGTACCAAGTAATAAAACAAATGAGCCCGTGGGGGTATCCTCACATCCAAACCATAACAATAGTTTAGACCATTTTTCCTATAGCGGGGATAGCCCAGGCCTGTTAGCCAGCAGAGCCCAGCACGGCAGGTATCAGTGCCTTCCATGGCAGACTTAAGAAATACGGACTGAATTCAGGTGACCCCGACTAAGAGGAACTAGTAGACACCAGAGCAGGCAACGTGATAGGGGATTCCATTGTTATAGCTGCTATTAATATTAGCATCGTCAGTGTGATTGTTTGGGGAATGTTAATTGGAAGGCAGGTGGGCATTGTTCATCAGGTAAGTGACTGCTGCAGTGGGACGTACTTCAGGACCTGTCTTTAAGAAGACCACGTGTGCACGTGCTTCACCTGCCCGCCACCATGGCACCTGATCCAGGCTTCCTCTCACAAATAGAAAATCTGTTTTCTTTTTCCTTTCTAAAACCTTCTTTTAAATCCTCACTTGGGATTAATCACACGTCACAACCCTTCATCAGGATGTGCAACAAACGTGTGCACGTTTAGTGAAGCACTTCCCACAAATGACTCTGGGAAGCAGTTTCAAGCACTGGCAAGTTTCAGTGCTAAAAGGTGCGCGTTTAATGGCAGCGGCCCTTCAAGATGTTGATAGTGATGACGACGAGAGCAGCGGGGGAGTTCTTCAAGCTATCATGTTAAGTCAAATAAAACCTAAAAGTCTATGGCTGTGAAAATGTGAATATATGGCATCCTTGAAGGAGAAACTTAGACACATGTAGATAGTCAGGGGGGCGCATGCCTGACTAGCCATGGCTCTCATTAATATCTTTATAAACATAGAAAGGATAAGGAGGGCCAAAGAGGCCTCTGTACTTCATGAGCCACTCAACCGAGTAGCTGTGCTTCTATCAGAAAAGAGGGGCTGCATGTGTGAAGGAACCACCACGGTGTGCAGAGCTGAGCGCTCTTGTGTACTCTTTCACTCTGGCATGCACCATCTTCCAACTAGCAACCTCTGGCCAGTAAGCCCTGCAGCCTCTCTCGGAGACTGTGAGCCCTTCCCTGAGGCCTGGACAACCCTTCCAGGAAGCGTGGAATGGCAGTAGCACCCTTTGCCTGTTAGGTTGATGAGCTCAACTAGAACAAGCCCAGGTCTAGGAATAGCTGTACCTCCGTCAGGCACAAATGAGGGACCTCAGAAAACTTGTGTGACATCACTGAGCCTCTCTTTGCCATCTGTAAAGTGGAGTGACAGTTTCTGCTCCACTGAGTCTTTGCAACTAGGAAAGGGAAAAGTGTGTTGCTTGGCACCCTGGAAGCTGTGCAGTGAACAGAGAGGCCACAGCAGCCGCAGCTGTACAAGATGGGCGGGGTTGTAATTGTCGCATTGCTGTAACTAAAGCGCCCAGCATTCTGGTCAGCTCTAAGTCACTCTCCTCCTTGAGGCTGGACCCTATTCCTCCCCAATGCTTTTTGTCCCACCTGGGCTCTGGAGACCTTATGTCCATGCCTCTTCCATTGACATCTGATATTTGGGTGAGGCAGCAATGTCCTTTATATTTACCACTACTTTCAGAGCTATAGGCAGGATGCTGAATCTCCAGAACATAGAAAGTCCAGGTCAGGTGCTTTCTGTTAGGACCAGAAGAGCCAGTACGTCTCACAAAAATATAAAGCACATACATCCACCGGAATCTGTATACTGAGAACTTGGCCTGAGTCTCAGCTTTGCTCAGCACTTGCTGCATGAACCTTTCATTTGTTTGTCCTCTGTCTAATGCTCTCCATCTCCCAGAGAAGCAATGCTTGGTACCATGTGGGCACTTGTTACATATTTTAAAAATGCCCTAGTGAATTACTTAAGTGCAGATTCAGTGAATCTGAGGAGTTCATAGACTTAGTACCTTTCCCTCTGGTGCCTGTGACAGTTATGAACACTTCTGGGTGTTCCTGTCACCCCCTGATTATCCTCAAGTGTCCTTGGAACTTGGCAATGTACCAAGGGGCTTCTAACAGAAAGTTCTTTCTAAATTAGATGCCTGTCTGGGGCAGAGGTCAGTTTGCTCATACTATTAACAGGACCACCCCATGAATGAAACTGTGAGAGGGGCCACAGCCGGGGCAAAAGGTGGCTCAGAGCTGAATCTACTATGGCCCTTAATGGATGCTAAATCACTGAAAGATGGCCAAGTTCTGCCTTGATGAACTTGCAGTGAACTGAAGAGACTAGGAACACTTGCAAATTGGCCATTACAATTTCAGCAGTAGGGATGCATTGCAAATGGTGGCAGGAGTTTCCAGGCATAGGGACAGTTTCATGAGCAACATAAATGGAGGAATTATGCCTGGCTTGTGAGTCTACCCATTAATTTGAGTGTATTTCAAAATAATCCAACAGCCGGGAATGGCCCGATACGCCTTGCAAATGTGCTTAGAAGGAACTTGGTGTTTTCATACCATGACATTTGGAGGAAAATTATGGATTTCAGAGCATTACGGCTTTATTGGGTTTTTGTTTGTTTTGTTTTATTCTTTTGTTTTGGGCTTTGCTTATTTTGAAGTGAGGTTTGCTGAAGCTGAAATGGCTGTTTATTCATGACAAGCGAGGGGCAAGGAGGTAAAGGGAATAATTCTGCTCATCTAGAAAGAATGACTTCTTCAAAATGATTTTTGCTGTTGGCAAAGCTGAGAATATATTCACAGGAGTCCCTGCCCGCAATAAGTGACAGAAAAAACACATTGTGCACTGCGGATCTCTATAACTGGTAGAGAATGGGCTTAAATCACGGTACGAGCTAGGAGTATGCAGCTAGCCCTACTTTAGGAGGACCTCACTGCAGGAGAGAGCTGGGAGTTTGATGTAAAGGGCTGTAAGCCCAGCCAGAGACCCCTCAAACACAGCTGAGTTTTCTCCTTAAAAGAGACAAGTACTTGCACAGGGTAAGCAAGTGCTTGTCCTTCTGTTCTCCCTCCCTCCACGGAGTGGAGACTGGACTCAGTCTCCATCTAAACTCTCTGTTCTCCCACCAACTTTGGACAGTGTGGGAGGAAATGTCCCTTGTCTCCATCAGTGTCTTGATCTGCTCATGAGAGTGGCCTGCCCGGCAGCCTGCCAGCCCACCACACTCCCCAGAAAGCTGCTGGTAAGGTCCAATGGCTGTGGGCATTTGTGCTGCTCACTCATCCACAGATGGTTGTTGTTTTCATCTCCCACAACTCGACAGAAAAGGGCATTTAAACAAAGCAGGCATTTAGTCCCAGGCAGCATCAGTCTTCCACTGCAGGAAAGAGCCCAGCCCTGGGCAGCTCTTGCCCACTCACGTTTGTTTTAAACTGGCACCGACTGTCCTTTCTCTAGGTAACTGTGCTGAACAGGGTTTCCTAATAAATGACCTGATTAGACCAACAAACTGTTCTGTGACAGGGCCTCCTAGAGTGAGACTGAGGACAGTGGAGAGGATCTGAGGAGGGATGACAGGGTAGCGGGGTGCAGACACATGCCAGAGTTGGAAGCTTGTTCAGAAAAGGCCACTCAAATTGGTGGTGGGAGTTGTCAGAGGCGAAGTTTGTGCTCATGTTGCTCTTCTCTTGGGGGGATTTCTAGACTATTTCATAAAAAGATTTGGACTCTTTTATATTCAGAGTTCAGCTTCTGTCCTGCCCAGACTCTTTCCTCCCCAATGTTAAACACATCACTTAAACACAAGTGCCTGTGTCCTCATTTTATAGCGCAGGTGTCCATGCTTTTGATGTTCTTTTGAGTTTGTTTGCTTCTGAGGTTTCCAAATGTAGAATGATCCACTATGTTCCTTTACTTACCCAAAGCCTGCCTGTTTCACAGGGATGGCTTCTGAGTCCCTCTAGCCTAGCACGACCAGCATGTTGGAAATCACTTGTTACACACAATGCTCCTGTATGTGGCAGAGTGTGCAGCAGCCACTCGGATCCCCAGCCACCATGTGCCAGGAGCAGCATCCCCTCTCCTCCAGTTGTGACCACAAAAAGATGCCGCCAGCCCATCAAATGTCCCCGGAGGAGAACATTTCACTCGGTTAAACAATTCCTCTGTTAAGAGCCTCTGATCTACAGGAGCCCCCACCCACCCAGCAAAGGAACCTACCCTTTGTGGATGAGCCAGCCTGGGTGAGGTCCATGGGCCGTTCTAGCTCATCTGTTAGGTTCCAGTCAGCTTCTCCTCACTATGAGAAAGTAGCTCATGTGACCAGCTTAAAGCAGGAAGGGTTTAATCAACCAATTTGAGCTCACAGTTTCACACCTTATAGGCCATAATCTCGTGGCCCTACACTGAGACTATGTCAGCTCAGTACATCATGCTGAGTGCATGTCAGAGGTCTGTTTCTCTGTGGAGAATGGGAGGTAAAAAGAGAAGAAGGGGCGGGGATCTGTAGTTCTACTTAAGGGTCACCCCCAGTGACCTGACCTGGTCAACTAGCCTACCTCCTAATGGTTTTAGCACCTTTCAGTAGTATCATGGGTGAGGACCAGGCCCTAACCATGAACATTGGGGAACATTCCAGACCCATATTATCTCTTGAATTGTCATCTTCCTTATACCTACAGATCTACCCATCTGTCTGTGGCACTAACCAGCCAACCACAGTAGTATATTGGAGCTAGACACACTCACGTTTGAATCCATTCTCTATGACTAATTGCTTTGATCCTTACATTGACCTCTGGTAAATGAGAAGAAAGCAGTGCCCACCAAGTGGAAAATGGGCAGCCTGCCAGTCCACCACACTCCCCAAAAAGCTTCTGGCAAGGTCCAATGGCTTATCTAGCTTGTCCAAGAAGCTGGACTTAACCCCCAGTGCCATAGAAAACAGCAAACAAAAGAAACTCCAGATTCTGGGTTGAAAGTGAAGTGCAAAGGCAAGCCAAGCACTGGTTAGTAAGGACTAGGGAAGAGGTGCAGGCTGAAAGATGGCGGTCAGTAAGATCAAATACAGAGGCTATAAAGATTGATGGATACCAGATCATCCAAGTGACTTGGGGAGGTCCACATTTAATCAAATACTAGAGTCAGGGAACACAGTAGGCAAGAGAGAAGAAAGTGATTTGAGTTTAAACCATGTTGATCTGAGACCTATAGACAGGAAGTCCCCTGGAGGTGTTTTGCCAACATTTAGAAATGTAGGCGCTGGGGATAGTCAGTGTATCAGTCTCCTTATAGCGGCTGCTGGAACCATTTGAGTGCACAAAGCAAAGGACGAAGGAACAAAAGGATCAGAGACAATGCTGGCAGCACCCTCAACCAAGTGAAGTGGCTGCGCAGGGGAATGGAGTAGAGGCTGGAAACAGTGGTAGATGGGAAGCCTAAGAAGCAATGTTCTGGCATTCTCCCAGAGCACTCTGAAACCACAAAAGGCTGAGAGGTAAAGTTCAAAAGAGGAGGCTAGGGTCACTACATATAGTTACAAAGGTGAAGACAGGAAGGAGAAACACATCCCTGAAGATTTTTAGAAAGTCTTAGTCTGTAGTTATAGGAAAAGTACAAAGGGGCCCGTCCTTATCTACCAATAGTGGAGATAAGACTTGAATATTTTAATGTTGTTTAGAAAAAGTAAAAAAAAGAACAGAAGCCTTTAAATGTTTATGAATATGTATTCATAAGAAACGTGAACTTCCTTCAGAGAAATGGAGATTGGATCCCTTTCCAAAGCAAAAGGCAGGAGCCAGTGTCCAGAAGGAACCTAGAAAAGTGGGTGCCATGGTTCTAAGAGCAGAGAGAAAGGAGGGTAGAAAAGAGAGAGGACAGGTCAAGTGGGGTTAGTAACTTCATTTAATCCCAGTCCTAGGTCTCTGTGAGATTCACTAGGTTATCAGTGGATCTTTGTCCAACTAGAATTGGGGTTTGGGGAGAAATTCTTTCCTGAAGACATCAAAGAGTGGTAATGTGTTTTTATCAGCAACTGTGTCCAAGCCCAGGACCAAGAGAGGAATTCACCCTCCTTCCAGGAGCCTCTAGTCCAAGTGACAAAAATATTTGTCACCCCAGGGGCAGATTATGCAAGAGTTGGCAGCCTTTCAGAGGCTCTGAGCAAAGCTTCAGCTATTCGCTCCTCTGAATGTTTCTTCTGTTAGCAGTGATCCCATCTCTTTCCATTGCTGGGAATTGGTAATGACAATCTCTGGTTTTAGGGTGTATATATTGTGTCCCAAGTTCTGTACTAAGAGCTTTACTTGGATCAACGCTGTTGATCCTCTGTGTCCTGGGTAGCCATTTAAAGATGAGGAAATAGAAGCCCAATAAAGATAAGTAACTTGGCAGACATCACACAGCTACCAAGTGAAGTAGCAGGGTTACAAACCCGCACTGCTGCCCTGAAAGCCTCAGCTCCAATGTTCAGACACTAGTGTATCCAGAGAGGCGATTGAGAGCTGGGATGTGACTAGAGCCTTGCTACCATCACCTGGAGAGCCTCAGGGAAGTTAGCACATGTGGATAACAAATCTGGGACATTTCAGAGAACCTGGAGATTGGCTTTTAAAGCAAGAAGGAACGGGGGAAGGAGGGTGCTTTAGTTAGACAGCCTCTCAGCAACCACCATCTAGAAGTTTAAACCCCTTCCCTCTTTTCTGCCCCCTTTCCTGTTATCTTTTTCTCCTCATGGCCCTTCCTTTGTCTCTTATCTTTTCTCCATGTAGCCCTCAAGACCCACTGCTTCTTCTGCGCTGTATCCCAGCCCTCAGAGAGTGAGATACTAGACCTTCATGATGCTTCTTGCCACGTGGGCTCATTAAAAGCCAAAGGGCCCAAAGCTGAGCCTTTAACACATGGCAGTATAGAATTTTTAATGAACAGTGTTTGCCATCTTAAGCCTGTGATCTCTCAAGCATCCCTCACTGAGCCACCAGTGTCATGATGCCATGGGAGGCAGAAGCTGGGCAGACTGTGAACTTGGAGCTCAAAGCCTCTTTGCAGTGAAACTCCATCCTAAGCTATGGCTGCCTTCTGATCTTGCTTTGTCTTCTCCAACATCCTTTCTCATT
This sequence comes from Psammomys obesus, assembly GCF_907164565.1. NCBI lineage: Eukaryota > Metazoa > Chordata > Mammalia > Rodentia > Muridae > Psammomys > Psammomys obesus. The sequence goes on from NW_026596162.1 coordinate 2,411,233, forward strand.
AAAAATCGAAGAATGTAAAAATAGGTCCCTTAGTCCCTTGCAGGGACTCAAAGGATGTTATCTGAAGCTGTACCCATTCCCTCAGCAATGTGCTGATATGATATACCCATCAAATATCACCAGGGTCCTACATGTCCAGGCCACACAGAAGTCTCAGGCTGATCTGAAGACTGGCCCCCAGTAGATTCTGGGCCCCCCTAACTCTACCTTCTCATCTTACCTCCTGTGGGGTCCTGTCAACCTCATCAAAGAGATGGTATCTCAAAGATCCCCCAACTTGGGATCTGTGTTTCACCCCAGACTCTTCCCTCTGAGCTTCCCTAAGTGAGGCTTTGTATTGCTTCTTACAGGTGTGCACATCCTTGCTGCATTGAAGGTCACTTAAATAATAAAGCCTTAGCCCCGTCATACGCCAGCCATCGTGCTAGATGCTGAGGTTGCAAAAGCAGATGAATACGCAGTGGAAGTGACAGGTCTGTCAACCCGTGATGCAGTGGCAGGAGCTGGGCACGCCGTTTCCTCAGGGAAGAGATTTCCTCATGTGCTCAGCCTCCCGGGAAAACAGCAACTCCATGGTTAAGATTGGGGAAACGGGTACACCTGACACAGAAGGCACTTGACAATGGCTAGCTTTTATTTTCTTCTACCTTCAGATTCCAGCATTAGGTCATAAACGGTCAGATGTTCAGAGAGCATTGTAACAAAAATGCAAATGAAAGCTAGTAAAATGTCTCAGTGGGTAAAGGCACTTGTCATATGTTCTTTTTTTGTGTTTGTTTGTTTTTGTCATGTGTTTTAATTTGGTTTCTATTGCTGAGATAAATCATCATGACCAAAGCAGCTTAAGAAGAAACGGGTTTATTTGGCTTACATGTCCACATCACAATCCATCATCAAAGGAAGTCAGGGCACAAAGAGGCGGGAACTGAAACAGAAGCCATGGAGGAATGCCGTTTACCGGCTTGCTCCCTGCCTGCTCCCCATGGCTTTCTCAGCCACTTGCTTATGCCACTCAGGACCACCTGGCCAGGGGTGGTGCTGCTCCCCAGTGAGCCCCTCCTCCCTAAGCTGTCAATCAGGGAATTACCCTACAGACTTCCCTGTACCCTACAGCCACAGACCTATAGAGGAATAGGGCAAGTACCAGGACAATGGTTCTCAACCTGTGGGCCGTGACCCCTTTGGGGGTCACATTGGATATTCTGTATATCAAATATTTACTTAACACTTCATAGCAGTAGCAAAATTACAGTTGTGAAGTAGCAATGAAATAATTTTATGGTTGAGGCTCACCACAACCTGAGGAACTATATTGAAAAGGTCACAGCACTAGGAAGGTTGAAAACCACTCTTCTATGACATCTAAGACCCTTCTCATAAAAAAATAAAATAAAATAAAAAAAGTATTCCTCCAACAGCTGTAAGGAGTCAGTTCCTTCAGAGCCCCTAGGAAGCCTCCTTATTGTTTTCTTTCCCGAAACCCTTGAAGTGAGAGTTTGTCATGTCCTTACCTTTTCTAAGACCCATTCTTCCCTTCCTAGCCCTCTGAGTTAGTGGCACTCCTACAGTTTGAAGTTATGCCAAGTTCTATAATAGGTTCTCAAAACTATAGCCACAAGTGAAACAGGCCTGCCCTCTCACCCAGCCTATCCTGCAGGACAGATGAGGACCCCAAAGAGTGACTTCCCAGCCCAACCTGCGTCCCTGCTTCCCCATCAGAGGACAAGCCACACGACATCTTGGGCTAGATGATTTCTTTTCTCTCAGGACTTGAGGGTTTGTGTGATTTTAACTTATTTGCAGATAATTAACCTTGGGGTCAAGGCAGCCTGCCTTTCTGGCAGGACAGAGATTGCATTGGAGTTGGGAAAAGAAGCGATTGCTGTGTGGAATTAAAAGCTTTTTGATGGATGCTGCCATCATGACGTGGAGAGGAAATTACAGTCACACTTCTGCAATGTAATTAAAAAAACCAAAAAAGCAAAGATGAATGAAATGCCCACAGGTGAAAATGGGATTTTTGTTTCTGGTAGGGGAAATTGGAGTTCTGTCACCCACATGTGGGGTGGGCCTGAGTCACTTCAGATGCAGCTGGGGCTCACACAGCACATTCATCTTTGCCTTACCACTGAGAAAGGAAATCTGTGCTTGAAAATGATGGGGTTTTTCTGCCTCTTGTCTCTTTCTGATACGCCAGAAATCTCCCACTATCCAAGGAAGGGTTTTCTCTGCTCGCCCTTGCCTCACCTTGATTTTAGCAGCCACATGAAATCCCCAGTCTTTCACTGTCTCTGTCCAAGAGCACTGTGGCCCTGAGCTGGGTAGGTCAGACCACGAAGCCTTAGCTCTTTGCTCCATCAGGTTTTTCAATTATGGAATGAAGCCAAGGAGTCCATGTCTGTGCTGCATTGTGGTTCCAGCCACAATTTGAAATGTAAGTGTGAAACAGAAGAGCTCCTGGTTGCTCTGTATCATGGCCCCAACCATGGTGTGGGGGAGTTTGTAGGTATGAAACTAAATACCCTGTCCCCCTGCCTGGTTCCTGGCTCTGTAACTTTATAAAGAAACCTGATTGTCAGTTTCTATATTGAATAGAAGTCAGAATAGTTTTGTCATCAGATCTATTCTGAGAATGAAATGAATTGATGTAATTAAGTCTAGGTCATAAGGCCCCAATAAAAGCCAAATAATGTAATAACCAGTAAGTCATGGGATCCAAAAACAGTTGAGGGACCTACAACAGCTTGTTGTAGACAATGGCCATCACCTCTTAGTAAGCTCTAGCACCTGGTCACATTGCATCTGCACCGAGGAAGCAGAGAAGGGGAAACGCTGGTGCTCAGATCTTCCTCCTCTCTTATTCCATCCAGGACCCCACCCATAGATAGGCGCTGCTCACATATGAAGCTGACCTTCCCATCTCAGTTAACACAAGCTAGAAACTCCCTCCCAGGCAATACCCAGGGCTGTCTCCCAGGTGATTCTAGACCCTGCCAAGTAATAGTATTAGCAATCACATTATTTAATAATATACAAGTGTCACCTCTCTCTTGTCTGTGTATGAATTACCTACTCAAAGGCACAAGGCTAGTTAATGGTGAATATGCATTATTTCAGAGCATTTGGATCTATCAACTGCCATTTCTAGGTGTTTCTCACATAATTCTCCACTTGACATAGGTAGATCGCCAGATCCTGTCAATACATTGTACCAAGGAAAATATGGAAACTTCAGTAGTAAGAGCATGTGGCTTCCAATCAGCCTTTGGCTCCATTGGCTCCATGGCACAGGCTGTGATTGCTAACACATGTACACTCCTAGCTCCATTCTCCCAGGAGTAGTTAACTATTCATCGGCTACCACAGGTTGAACATCGCTCATTACAAATGCTTGATATGGGAAATATTTCATAATAGAAATTTTATTAATTTAGGACTATTTGCATATATACATAATGAGACATTTGGGGGTTATGGGACTGAAGTTACAATATGTATACACATCCACATAGCCTGAACAACATTTTATATTGTTTTTGTTTCTATTTTTGAGAGAGAACATCCTTGTATCTGCCACTGGCTTTGAACTCCCAATCATCCTGCCTCAGGCATCCGGGTGCTGGCTTTACCAGAATTCAGCATACAGTACTGTGTGTACAGGTGTGTGTGTATGTGTGTGTGTGTGTGTGTGTGTAAGCCAGAGGTCAATGCGGCTGCCTTTCCCAGTCGCTCCCGGCCTCCTTTTTTGAGACAGGGTCTCTTATTGAAGCTGGAACTCGCCGGTTTGAGTAAACTGGTTGTCTGATGAGCCTCGAAAACCCTTCAGCCTCCCCGCACTGTGCTCACAAGCAGGTGTCGCCACCGCATGTGCTTTCCAGGTAGGCGATGTGGGTCCAAACTCAGGTCTTCACACTCACCTGGCATCCGCTTTACCATCTGATCCATTCTTCATGTTTCCCGTGTTCTTAATCACAGAGTTTTTACATTGAATCATCAAATTTCTAGCATTATATCAATGACAAATGTTTTGGGTTTTAGAGAGTTTTAGAATTCTACATTTTGGATCAAGAGTGCTCAATGTAGTATACCAGTGTAAAATCTGAAATGCTGTTGTATAACTCCAAATCTTATCACTGTCAGTGACTCTAGTCAGTTGTAGTGCTAAACCTTCAAATAAACAGTGTCCTCTGCCCCAAGGCTATAGAGTACTTGTGTGCCTGCTCAGTCTTAGGACCCTGTGGCTTCACATTAACTTAACTTTCCAAAACTGTCCAGAAGGTTGGGTGTCCTGATAGTTGTTGAGAATCATTTGGTAGGAAACTATTCTCAGGAAGACTTGAATGCTGTCTTGAACCGCTGGAATAGGAGAAGGTTGCTGGTTGCCTGTTGCTATAGGACGGTTGTTAGAAGGGCATACCCAGCATACCCGGATCCTTCACAGCCCTCATAGCCAGGAACTGGTATATGTTTGATTGGGTGGGCTAGTTCTGCCTCTGATCTCACAAGATTAGTTGAGCTATCTCCCCTTCTTTCATAAAATTCCATGCACTCTGCCCAAAGTTCAATACCTCGATCAGCAGAGTCTTTCAGAGGCTGTCTGTGGTAGGCTCCTGTCCTGTTCCCTGTCTTCTCCTGCTTCCGATGTCTATCGCATTTGTCCTTCTGAATGAAGATTGAGCATCTTCCCTAGGTTGTTGATAGGTTCTTTAGGACTATAGATTTTAATATATTTATCCTGTATTATATGGCTAATCTCCACTTATGAGTGAGTATATACCATGTGTGTCTTTCTGCTTCTGGGTTACCTCACTCAAGATGATCTTTTCTAGTTCCCACCATTTGCCTGCAAATTTCATAATTTCCTTGTTTTTAATAGCTGAATAGTATTCCATTGTGTAACTGTACCACAATTTCTATATCCATTCCTCTGCTGAGGGACATCTAGGTTGTTTCCAGATTCTAGAAAGACCTGGAAGGGACAGGAGCTCCAAAAGGAGACCAACAGACACACACACACACACACACACACACACACACACACAAAAAAAAAAAAAAAAAAAAAAAAAAAAAAAAAAACTGGGGGCCCTGTAGAGACTCATCCCAACCAAGGACCATGCATAGAGAGCACCTAAAACCCCTGCTCAGAAGTAGTCCATCGACTCAGTCTCCAAGTGGGATCCCTAGTAAGGGGAGCAGGGCCTGTCTCTGGCATAAACTCAGAGGCTACCTCTTTAATCACCTCCCCCCTTGCCAGGCCACAGAAGAAGACAGTGCAGCCAGTCCTGATGAGACCTGATAGGCTAGAGTAAGATAGTGGACTTGGAGAGAGAGCGGCATGTGGAGCGAGGAAGGGATAGAGAGGAGATGAGGAAGGGGGCCACAGCCGAGATACAAAGTGAATAAATTTTAAAAAATAAATAAATAAATAAATAAATAAATAAATAAATAAATAAATAAATAAATAAGTGATAGATGGATGAATGAATAAGTAAATAATAGATAGATAGATAGATAGATAGATAGATAGATAGATAGATAGATAATAGATAGGAAAAAAAGATTAGTTTAACTGTTAGCAAGGGCCACAGAGAGCCTGACAGCTCACTTGGGGCTGGAGGACCCAGTTCTAAGCTCTCACAGTCAGGTGTGCAGGAAGAGCTCAGCTCCTCCCAATAAGGCCTCTCACAGGGCAGGTAGCCACTGGCTCCAGAAAAGAGCCACCAAAGAGAGTGCACAATGCAGAAGCCATGGTTTCCCTCACAGCCTATCTTGGAGGTCTCACACCATCTTTTCTGCCCTGTTCTGGCATCCACACAGCAGCCCTGGTGCAGTGTGCGAGAGGCGACACACAGCAGGAATCTCTAGAAGTGGAGATCCTCAGGGCCCCCGGGAGGCAGTCTCATCTCTGGAAAGCTGTTTTAGCCCTCATCCGCACCCTGCTGTGTCTCTGCCTCCTCTTCTCAACCTGTTGCCTCTGGAATGAACCACCCAGCAGGCTCCGAATGCCTTTGAGAAGGTTCAATCCTCATTTACTGGGTCATCTGCATGGTTTAGAGCCATGTGCAAAAATCTCAACTGATAATATTAGCTTTCAAATAAAAGCTGGAAACATGAGTCTGCAGTTTAACCTCAAGGGATCCTTTTCACTTGCGTGTCCCCTCGCTGTTTACCATAGAAATGGCTACAGATCTTTAAATAGACCAGCAGAACTCAGCTCTGTTTTAAATGTAAAACCATCATAGGTGCTAGAACACTTCTTTTTTTAATCCCGAAGGACGAGTTATCTAAGAGGCTGAATCCTAGCAAGCCGGTCTCTGCTAGCTGCTTGAGAAACTGCACCCCACAGCCCACGCCTTTTCGCTGCCCCGCCACCCCATTCACACAGCAGTCTGCACCTGCCTGCCTCCCTGCCCTCCTCACTGAGCCAGACGACTCTGGGTGAAGACGGTGCATTAAATGTACCCTGTTGACACATTACCCTTATCATCCAGGAAAGGAAGAAAATTAAACATCATAGGATCCAGGCCTCAGCAAGATGGTTGAGGTGGTATGCATAAGGGAGTCTCCTTGGTTGCTTCCCCCAGAGGCAAACCCAAGCAGCCAAGACCTCATGCAGGCTTATAACCATGCGTTCGTGTTCCTAAAGGGCAATAGGGAAAAACAAGGAATAAAATATCTTCAAAAGTCGCATTCCACAGAGAAGAGGGGAGCCTGCCCTTTTTTTCCCTTTTGGAGTCAGGTAAGTCAGGATATTGTCAGCTGACTGACCTAACTTTATCTATAGCTTCCCTTTCCTCATCTTAGACATGGCCTGGAGACTCAGCTTTGGCTAAGGAGAATGAGAAGTTTCTGTGAGATTTCCCTAGGGCAGTGGTTCTCAAGAGCCATGATTCCTCTGGGGTCAAACAACCCTTTCACAGGGGTCACCTAAGATCATCCCGCATGGCAGATATTTACATTCCTACCCAAAACAGTTGCAAAATTACAATTATGAAGTAGCATGAAATTAATTTAATGGTTGCAGGAAAGGGCTGCAGCACTAGCAAGGTTGAGAGCCACTGCCCTGAGGCTTTTGCCCTGCAGGCCCCTATGACCCCTTCCCACCCAGCCTCATCTCTTACCTGTGCAGTGCTGATATGTGACCCCGTGGCAGTCTTCCAACTGCTAGGGAACACACGTGCATGATCAGGATGGTTGAAAGAAAGAGGAAAGGGCCCAGACCACTCGTCACAACGTCAGCAGCTTCTTTACGCCCCCAGCTTGTTTCTAATGTGTTTAAGCCAGGTCAGCTTTGTGTTCCCGCTGTTTGAATACGGCCGAGCCGATCAGAAATGATGTAGTGTGCCACAGCTGTGCAGAGCTAGGATGTGTCGTTCTACCAAATTCATCAAAGAAATGGGATCCCCCTGTAGAGCAGGAGCTCCGAATATATGCAATTTGTCAGTGCAGTCTACAGTGAGGTCAGTGAATGAGATCAGAACACTGCTGAGGATGAATGACACATGAGTGGGTGCTGATTCTGTCCAAGAGAAGGTAGCCAGAACAGAGATTGTTTTCCGGGGTTCCAGCTACACAGCCATCTACATGATTAAAGGGGCGTTTTTATCACCAGGAACCTCAAACTTTTATACAAGCTTAAAGTAATTTTTTTATCATTATTTCTGCAAAATGTTTTTATTAAAGGAAACACCATATGGTAACAGCAAGAAGAGCTGGTTACAAGTCACGAAGCTAGTAGGATTGCTTTCCAACAGTTAAATCCAAAATACTTATCACAGACCCTACATTTAGAAGAAAAAAAGTCAAAAGCTTCAGGACTTCTGAAAGAAAACTTTCATGAACAGTTGGTACTGATGTTGTTGTTATTGTTTTCCTTTTCTAGATGTAAAACTAATGCTTATAAGATGGGAAGTTAAATCGAAAGTACTTAACAAGGAGTGGTGCCTGGCCCTGATTCTGCACAGCATGTATGTCAGGCACCAGAGCATTCTATCAAGAGAAACAGCTTCTTTGTGGCTACATCCACCCTCCTTCTCTCAGCGTACTTAGTGCGTACCTACTACTACTTTCTCCCTCTCTGTCATTTTACACGCTTGTCACCATTCTCTATGTGACCTGCTGCACTGGGTTTTCTGTACAGCATAATTCCCTTGAAATCTCTCAAAGATGTTGCATACCAAACAAGAATCCTGTGTGCTGCCTGTTCAAAAGCATTTTCGCATGATGGCTGGATTCCCTCTGTCCTTCTTCTCAAAGCCTCATTCCCAGCCCTCTATTAAATATACTCATTGCATCATTTGATTTGATGGTCTCAGTATCTCTATAGATATTGTCACTGATGCCATTTGGCAGGAAAAACAATGCTTAGAAAAAGAATCCCTACCAAGATGTGCTACCGAAGCCAGACTTGACACCCGGTTTAAAAGCACGTAGGGCCTCCTTTAGTGCAAAGTGAAAAGCAGACCCAAGCCCCTGGATAAGCAGGTACTCTCACCACCTTCTGAGCACATCCTTACTCCGGGGTACTTGCGTTCACTCCTCTCTGCCATGGCCAGGGTTCACAGAACCTCTTTCAGCATTCTCTCTTCAGCTTGCCTCTGGGCTGCCCTCCAGTTGAGCAGTTACCCTGTGCTGCTGTGGGGAAATAAAGGATTCGTATGGGATGCAACCGTAAGCACTGACGCAGCAGTTTGAACTGTGGTCTGTCACCTCCCCTCGACCCTCTACACATTCATTCCCAGTGTGCACAAGACTGGGATTCCAAACAGCTTGGATCATCTCTAGCACCGTGGCTCAGCTCAGGATCATTCGCACTGTACCTATAGGCACTGTGGATCTACCACCCCTATGACTGTTCACGAGCACCAGGCTCTCTCCCATAGCCTCGTCTGACTGTTCTGATGATACCTCTCCAGATTCATCAGGCCCCTGGGCTCTGTGCTGGGTAAATTCAGTCACAATAGCCTGTGTTTTTCCTGCTTCAGATAGAAAGAGCCGGTGTATATTGGCTTTGGGAAAGACAGTCCCAAGTGTTTTACTTCTAAGATTAATGAGTACTTGCAGCCAGCCTTGTCCCTCAAATTTCCTTGAAAATCTCACTAGGTTTGCTGATTGCTAAATCATTTTCTAGCATTTCTTACAAGAATGCTTACATGCAATGGGCTCATGGGGTGTTTGTTAGTGTCTCCTTCCCACAGATCCAGTTTGGGAGGCAGGTTTTCATCCTCCCAAAACTCTACATTTAATCATCTCATGTTCTTCCCATCCTTTTTTTTTTTTTCTGTCACCATTTTCCTGGATTGCATATCTTCCAGATTTCTTACCCCTTTCATTCTAAACATGGTTTGTGCAAAAGAACAATGTCTAAGAAATGAAAGTAGGAAGAGGAATAATGGACATAGTAATGGAATAAGAATTCCAATAAATTGCTTTGTTAACTGTTCCCCCCCCCCCCCCATTATATACCATGCTTCCAAGGCCCTGGCTTCAATGAGAATTCACCTGGTCAAATGTTCTCCTACCAGTACAAAGCTTCCTTTGTTTTTTCTCTCTCTGTGAGAATATTTTTCCTAGATTAGTTGGCTATTTGCATTTTCCTATCTTCCTACAACTGCACAATATATCCGCTCTCCTACTCTTCCCCTGCAAAGAGGAGAAGCGGGTAGCATTGTTCAAGCAGGCAAACTGCTCATCCCATAGTAGTTACTTTTCCATAGAAAACCAATCTTAAAGGAACTCCTGAACATAGAAACAAAGCAAATACCCACATTCCTGCTAACAAATGGGGTCACAGCACTCTTGGGAGAATTTGTGTTTTTGTCCAACGGCCAGCCAGTGACCTCCAGATATGTATGTGTTTGAGCGGGGCAAATATAAGATTATTTCTTTAGGGAGGCATGCATTCCAGAAATTCTGCAGAGATCTGAACCATGAATCATACTGAACCCCTTCACTCGGGCTATGTTTCTTCCTTTCTATGCATATCGGTGACAAAGTTAATCGCTTAAGTCAGGCAAAGTAAGAGATTAATAATGCAAATGGAATAATTAGAACGAGGTACTGTAATGAAACTAATTCAAAATTCATAAATTATTTATTTCTAGAATTTTCCATTTACTATCCAGACATCAGTTGAGTGTGTATAACCCCATCCCTAGGAAGTAGATCAGAAAAGACTGTGAGAGGATCGTGAAGCAGAGGCGGGATGCGTGGCCACGTGGATCAGTAACAGCACCAACCTTCAGTGCCTTACGGGTCACAACTAGTGACGTGAGTTTTGCAGTTCTTTCCCAGCAGTAATCCAAGCCCTGTCAAGAACTTCGAGAGGAGTCTTTCAAGGATTCCAACATCATATTAAATGGCTGTTGAAGCTCCTTCCAAACATTTCACTTTTCTCATCTCCTGATGAGACAGCTTTAAGATGGCAACTTTCACCCTTCAGAATGCCACACAGGAAAACATGGAGCCCTTCCTTCCTCCTCCTTAGCCCTAAGCACTGAGAACTGCCATCATAAACAACAGCATGTCAGGCCCAAAGCTTGCACAGCCTTTCTTGTAGTGGCTAAAAGGTCACTATGTTTGTTATGGTCTCCAGAGTACTTACTTCACCAATGCTTTTCATTTTGTTGTCTCACTGTATAAAACATTGGCTTAGTATTAGAAAGTGAAATCTATGCTCTATCATGACCGTCTGAAAGTTTCATGGTAGGTCTCTACCAACACAGATTAGAACAAAGTTGCCTTCTAATACATGGTCTTGAGGTCTCAGTCCATGCTCAGTTTAGTCCCAACTGCCTTTAGAACTAGAACAAGACAGAGCATCATGCAGGGAATGCAAGGACATTCACCTAACATCTCTAGTACAGTCATTGGAGGATCATACTCACACTAAGAATTGTTTTAACATTTAGGGTAACTTCATAAGGGGGGGGGGGTCTCTGTTGGTAAATACCCTAGAAAGTGTATTCATTGACAACATGCTGAGTTTGAAGTTGACTGTTTTGCTTTTGTGTTAGTCACCTTTCCAATATGATAACAAAAAAAAAAAAAAAAAAAACCTGAGATAATCAAGTTATAAAGAGGAAAAGTTTCTTCTGGTGCATGGTCTCTGAGGTCTCAGTCCATACTCAGCTTAGCCCCACTGCCTTTAGAACTATAACAAGACAGAGCATCATGCATGGAGCGCAAACTCACCTACTGTCTCGAGCCAGAAGAGAAAGGGAACTTCCTGTGCCCAACTCATCCCAATTTTTTTCAAGTTTCTATAATCTCCCAGTAGCACCGTTGTCTGGGGACCAACCTGTTTATGTTTAGGGTGTTTAAAATCCAGATGTAACAATGTTTCTTGAAGGAAGTTAAAAAAAAAAAAGTTATTCTGTCAGCAGGCATTTAGGAAATGTCAGTTACTTACACTATTGCGCACCATCAACTTCTGCTTTTCTACTAGGTCCAAACCACCAGTGCATAGCACTTTTGACATGATAGGAACTGGCTAAGGAATGAGATTCGTTATTGGTTGGGGAAAAAATAAGCTATCTGGAAGGGGCTAGGCCTGTGTCCTCCTCTAGGGACTAGCTTGGGGAATATGTTTTCCTGTGGGTAGAACCTGGATTCACTGGTACAGATCTAAGGAACATGCCACCATGTATGAAGGAACAAGCCTGAAAAAGCAGCAGCAGAGCATCTGAACCCAGGGCCTCTACTGCAGGACAGAGTGAGCCAACACAGCCCTGCACTCTCAGAGGCTGTCATATTCAGGGATTCTGTTGGAACCAGCAACAATCTGAGTGACAGTATCAGTATGTGAGTACTCTGTCCATCAATGAGGCTCTTTTGAGATCAGTACTATATGGCCTGTATCTGTGGAAGAATCAGAGGCTCTAGAGGGCAAAGCAGCTTTCCGATGTCTAGAACTAGTAGTTAGCAACCCATTCCGCTGTATTCCTATTCAACCTCCCTTCCCAAAGGTCTCCATCCATTCCTCTGTCCTGACAGGCTTGCACCCAAGAAGGCACTCCATTTTCGGGGAAGCAAGAGGAAGCACAGCACTGTTCTGCCTCTGAGCCTAGAGGAGCACAGAGCAAGAGCTCATCAGCTTCTACCCTGAACCTCCCAGCTCCAGGTCAGTCCTGAAGTTGGTGTGTAGCCACAGGAACTGCACAGAAGGCAGCCTGTTAAATCTTTAATTCTTTTTATGACTACATATAACACACCTACAGAAAAAGGACATAAAATATAAATATGCAGTATAATGAACACCATAAAGATAATGCCCCCATCAAAATCTGTTTAGATTTGGCAATTATATCATCAATGGCAATGATCCTCCCGGGTATTTTCCCCAGTCTGGTCATGACTGTATCTGCAGGATTTGTACTCTCTAGAGAAAGTAGTTGCATATACCATAGATACCAAAGTATACCATAGATAAGACCATTTATTCTATAATGAGTGTCCAGATAACACCCACAAAGTAGTGCCTGGCTCCCAGGATGGCACAACTATAATTCCAGCACTGGAAAGGCAGAGGTGCAGAAATCAGGCATTCAAGGCCAGCCTCGACTACATAGCGAGTTCAAAGCCAACCTAAGCTGTATTAGACCATGTCTTTACAAAAACAGAAGAGGTGCTCTACAAAGAAGCCATCTGGCTTAGTGCAGCGGTGGCAGCAGAGCCCTGGTTGCCTTGTTCCACACTCTGACTCTTGCAATGCTAAATTTTGGGGGGAAGTGGATCTCAAGAAATTTCCAGGAAATCTGAAGTTTGAGATAGTTGAGCCAAAGAGATAACTGTCCTTCTCAACAGGGTCTTGCCCTTGACCCTTCTGCTTCTGCCTAGAACATGATCCTGGCCTTTCATGTGAGGGCACATCCAAATTTGTGGAGAGGCTGTCTCCGCTGGCCACACTTCTCTGTGTGCCTGGGAATTAATGATCCTTTCCTTTTCATAAGTATCTCACATTGGTAAGTGCCAATTTCTATCTGTATGTCTCTTGTCATTGAGTCTTTATTGGCTCTTTTCAAAGACAGTACAATGAAAGGGTCTTTTTGAAGATAACACACAATGTCCGCTTGCCACAAGTCAGAGAACAGGTGAATCAGGAGCCCATAGAGGCACCTTTGTACCAAAGTGAGCCATTCGTGGCCTGCATGGGGCAGGCAGATCCCGGGGAAAGTGCACCAGTGGCAGAAACCTGAATTCCCATCATGTAGGAAAAGGCCTCACCCCTGCTGCTATCTATGAGAAAGACTAATCAGAATGTTCCCTCTTGCTCATGTTAACCCTTCTGTCAGGTCTTCAATTTCAGAAAGAAAACATATCTTCCAGCCCAGGTGACTTCTTTCATTAATTACTAGTGTAATCTGTATGATACAAAGCAGTCCCAGGCAACTACCACATAATTAGCTTTGTACACTGCTGAGACCAGCTCCAAGCCAGGTTTTCTGCTAGGTGTCTGCCCTTGTGAACAGAGACAGTGGCATTAAATGTAAGGAGAGTTAAAATTGTGCGCACATGCGGAACCACACACACACACACTCACATACACTCATCTTCAGTTCTGACGGCGTCCAATTTATATGCTTGACACTGGCAGGTTGTCTGATTGCCATAGTCCGTGGGCACTTTGAGAATAAATCAGACTATGGCTTTCACCCCCATATCGTTGAGATCCTGCCACTCAGTCCCCCAGCCATGCAAGATGGCCTAGTTATTTTCAAACTAAATTTCTTGGCAACTCGCACCTGCTTAGACCAGCAGCTTCAGAGAAGGTGGCTCAGCTTTTGAGCACTGGCAAGATTTAGTGAAAACACCAGGACCAGCCGATAGGAAGCTAGACAGATGGGGACCAGAGAGGTGTCAGGTCTTATTCACCCTTGTCCCCTGAGTACCGGTAGTGATCAATGTCTGTCTGTTGCTATTTATTCCCTGTTGTTGGCCAGGCTCAAAGAGACTGCAGTGGTCAGGAGCCAAGGAGGAAGCTCTGCGCACACCCAGCCAAGAGCCCAGTGGGAAGAGGCCAGACATAGAATCAATGAGCAGCATACTGCATGTTTAGATTATGATGGCGAGTAATGTGAGTTCTATCTAGGTATCAGGGAGAGCTGTGCAAAGATGGTACCAGTTAAGTAAATACTTGCAGAAGACGGAAGAATGCGTCCTAGAATGAGAAAAGTCACTCCCAACAGGGGAAAGAGCAGCTGAAATGGTTCAAAGGCTGAAGTCTCCAAGCGTGAATGGATAGATAGTAGGAACCAATCAAAAGCCCACATTAGATAGAGAAGGTTGAATGGTTATGTTTATAGAGATAGTCAGAAAGAGCAGGTGGGGCCTAGATCACATGGGTCTTGTAGGCCTTTGAAAGGCTGACTCTTACTCTGAGCAGTTTGGGAAAGCTTTGCATGGCTTGGAGCAAAGACAGCTGAGCATGACTTAGCACTTGCCTACTCGGAATGCAAAGGTGGATGCCAGGCACAAGTGGACCATTGTGGGAATCCAAATGAAGAGGGGGAAAGCTGAGGTGCCATGACAGAGGGGATGAGAGGAGGCGACACTGGTATATAGATATTTCCTTACTGATCTGTGGGAGGTGGGGAAGTGCGTGTGTTCATGTGCCACAGGATTTATGTGTGGATATCAGAGAACAACTTGTGGGATTCACTTCTACTTTCACCAAGGTCCTGGGATCATGCTCAGGTCCTCAGGCTTGGCAGCAGGCAACTTTCCCTCTAAGCCTTCTTGCCAGCCCTGAGTGTATGTTTTGAAGTCAGAGCCTTACATCCTTACTGACTGAGCTGTCTCTCCAACCCCTACACACTTTTTAATTGTTCTCTTCCATACACCATCTGAGTATCAATGGTGATTGTGCCAATTGTTTGACTGCCTGTCCCTATTGGGGAATAAAGAAGTCTGTCATGTCCACAATAGCCCATGGTCACATAGGCCGGGGCCCTGGTGCAGCATGGAAAGGAATAACAAGACCATGAATACTACATGGTAGGAGGCATAGGCCCCTCCTAGAGACCAGATACCATGATGGGCACAAGTGGAATAGACAGTTGAGCAGCTACCAGTGTCAGGTATATAGCCTCAGAGTGGTAAGTCACCTGCTGAAGCCCACAACACCCTGAGAGTCATATGAGAGAGTCACTAGAGAATCATCTCTGTCCTGTTAAACTTACCTGTCTGATTTCTAAAATAGTCATCACCCATTGTTAGATCCCCATGATGTGATGCCTCTTATTTTCATTATTGACTTTAGATAACGCTTGACTTTAAAGTCTATTTTAAAACTCTCTTTTTTCTCAATTCCAAGCTCATTCTTTTCTTTATTTTTTTTATTCTTGTCCTCATACATTACATCCTGACTGCAGTTCCTTCTCCTTCCTTTCCTCCCAGCCTTCACACACACACACACATACACACACACACACACACACACACACACACACACACACTCCTCTCCTCTCCCCCAGATCCACTCCCCCTTTTCCTTTCAGAAAAGAGCAGGCCTCTTTCCTAAAAAGAAATGGAGGAGTGGAGTGGGTAGAGGTTCTGGGAAGAAAGGAAGGAGGAAAACTATAGGAAAAATTATATAGTCAGGATATAAAATTAATTGGTTGTTGATTAGTTGGTTGATTGATTAAAAAAAAAAAGCAGACCTCCCAGGGATATCAGCTAAATGCTGCATAGCAAGTTATGATAAGACTAGGCAAAAACCCTTATCAAGGCTGGGAGAGGCCACCTAAGAGGAGGTAAAGGGTCCAAGAGCAAGAGCCAGACAGTGATGGCACATTCTTAAATTTTCTGTGCGTCATTCTAGAACATTTCTTAAGAGTAGGCCTTTCCACTTATCTAAACATAGTAAAGACGATATATAGCAAGCCTATAGCCAACATCAAACTGAATGGAGAGAAACTTAAAGCAATCCCACTGAAACCAGGGACAAGGCAAGGCTGCCCGCTCTCTCCATATCTCTTCAACATAGTTCTGGAAGTCCTTGCTAGAGCAATAAGACAGTTGAAGGAGATCAAGGAGATACAAATTGGAAAGGAAGAAGTCAGAGTATCACTATTTGCAGATGATATGATAGTATACATGAGTGACCCCAAAAATTCTACCAGGGAACTCCTACAGCTGATAAATACCGTCAGCAAAGTGACTGGATACAAAATTAACTCAAAAAAATCAGTAGCCCTCCTGTATACAAAAGACAAAAGGGCTGAGAAAGAAATTAGGGAAACAACACCCTTCACAATAGCCACAAATGACATAAAGTACCTTGGTGTAACCCTAACCAAGCAAGTCAAAGACTTGTATGAAAAAAAAAAAATTAAGTCTCTGAAGAAAGAATTAGAAGAAGATATCAGAAGATGGAAAGATCTCCCATGCTCATGGCTTGGCAGGATTAACATAGTAAGAATGGCCATCTTACCAAAAGCAATCTACAGATTCAATGTAATTCCCATAAAATTATCAACACAATTCTTTACAGACCTTGAAAGAAAAATTCTCAACTTCATATGGAATAACAAGAAACCGCGAATTGCTAAAACAATCCTCTATAATAAAAGATCTTCTGGAGGTATTTCCATCCCTGATCTTAAGCTATACTATAGAGCAACAGTTATAAAAACTGCATGGTACTGGCATAGAAACAGAATGGTGGATCAGTGGAACCAAACAGAAGACCCAGAAATAAACCCACACACTTATGGACACCTGATCTTTGACAAAGATGCCAAAACCATACAATGGAAAAAAGATAGCATCTTCAACAAATGGTACTGACCTAACTGGATGTCTACATGTAGAAAAATGCAAATATATCCATACTTACACCCTGCACAAAACTAAAGTCCAAGTTGATCAAAGACCTCAACATAAAACCAGAGACACTAAACATGCTAGAAGAAAATGTGGGGAAAAGCATTTACCTCATTGGCACTGGAGACAACTTCTTGAACAGAACACCAACAGCACAGGCTCTAAGAGCAACAATCAATAAATGGGACCTCATGAAACTGAAAAGCTTCTGTAAAGCAAAGGACACCGTCATCAAAACAAAACGACTGCCTACAGATTGTGAAAGAATCTTCACCAACCCTTTTTCTGACAGAGGGCTAATATCAAGTATATATAAAGAACTAAAGAAGCTGAAAAGCAGCAAACCAAGTAATCCAATTGAAAAATGGGGAACAGAGCTAAACAGAGAATTCTCTGCAGAGGAATATCAAATGGCAGAGAAATACTTAAAGAAATGCTCAACGTCATTAGCCATCAAGGAAATGCAAATCAAAACGATCCTGAGATTTCACCTTACACCCATCAGAATGGCCAAGATGAAAAACTCAAGTGACAACACATGCTGGAGAGGTTGTGGAAAAAGGGGAACTCCCCTCCACTGCTGGTGGGAATGTAAACTTGTACAACCACTCTGAAAATCAATCTGGAGCTTTCTCAGACAACTAGAATAGCGCTTCCTCAAAATCCAGCCATACCACTCCTAGGCATATATCCAAAAGATGCTCAAGTATACAACAAGGACATTTGCTCTACCGTGTTTGTAGCAGCTTTATTTGTAATAGCCAGAAGCTGGAAACAGCCCAGATGCCCCTCAACTGAAGAATGGATGCAGAAATTGTGGTATATCTACACAATGGAATATTACTCAGCAATAAAAAAATAAGGAAATCATGAAATTTGCAGGCAAATGTTAGGAAATGGAAAAGATCATCGTGAGTGAGGTATCCCAGAAGTAGAAAGACACACAGGGTATATACTCAGTTATAAGTGGATATTAGACATATACTATAGGATAAACATACTAAAATCTGTACATTTAAAGAAACTAATCAAGAGAGAGGACCCTGACTAAAACGCTCAATCCCCATCCAGAAAGGCAAAGAAGATGGACATCAGAAGAAGAAGAAAACAGGAAACAACCTAGAAACCTGCCATAGAGGGCCTCTGAAAGTCTCTGCCCTGCAGACTATCAAAGCAGACACTGAGACTTATGGCCAACTGTTGGGCAGAGTACATGGAATCTTATGTAAGAAGTGGGAAATAGTAAGATCTGGAGAAGACAGGAGTCCCACAAGGAGAGCAACAGAACCAGAAGATTTGAACACAGGGATCTTCCCAGAGACTCATACTCCAACCAAGTACCAGGCATGGAGATAATCTAGAACCCCTGCACAGATGTAGCCCATGGCAGTTTAGTGTCCAAGTGGGTTACATAGTAATGGGAAGAGGGACTGCCTCTGACATAATCTGATTGGCCTGCTCTTTGATCACCTCCCCCTGAGGGGGGAGAAGCCTTACCAGGCCACAGAAGATGACAATGCAGCCACTCCTGATGAGATCTGATAGACAAAGATCAGAAGGAAGGAGAGGAGGACCTCCCCTATCAGTGGACTTGGGGAGAGGCATTCATGAATAAGGGGGAGGGAGGGTAGGACCGGCAGGGGAGGAGGGAGGGGCTTATGAGGGGATACAAAGTTAATAAAGTGTAATTAATAAAAAAATAAAATAAAATAAACAGGAAGAAAAAAAAAGAGTAGGCCTTTCTATGACATAGATTTAACAAAAATTGTTCAAATTCTGCCTGTCAATCAGTCTCATCCTGAGATAATTCCCTATTTCACTATCCCACCCATTCCTGCCTTCATCTTCTGGTCGCCATCACTTCAGCAGCACTGAAGTCTGATTCCTGACACTCTGGCCTTCTTCCTTGCCACATTCCCTCCAACATCTGGAACCCTTTCTTCATGGTTGATCAAGGGAGAAAACAACACCTCCTATTTGAGCAAAAGCTAAAACAAACAAACAAACAAAAACAAAGACTCGTAGTAAAAATACAAATCGTAGAGTTCCCTTAAATGTAGAAAGAATGAAAAGTAATAGTCTAAAAAGCTCTACTCCTGCTGCTGTGCTTAAGGATCTAGACCATTTCCCTAACCAAGAGTATTGAAGGCCGGGCACAGAGCCAGCCAGGCGTCATGGCCACAGGCAAGAATAAAAAGCAGGAGTAAAAAGTGGTAATAATTGCTTTTTAGTAGATGTCGCTGTGTTGCACTGTCATTTTGCCCCAACATGACCAGGCCCAGAGAGGTTGGTAACTTGCTCAGACATAGCACGAGGTACAGGCAGAGCCTGGAAGATCAGGCAAGCTCTGATTCAGCCATCCGCATCCAGGTCTCAGTACTTCCCATTGGTGCGTTCAGCAGATACAGTGTAAGTGCTGACTTCAGGAAAAACCGTGGATTCTGCCATTTTGCTTTCTAATTTACATGTGGTGAGTCTGAAACAGCAACAGGTTGGGTTTGCTGCTGTTTTAAGAGGTCCATGACAAATTATCTTCCTTCCTCTGGCAAGTTCAGGTATAACTGAGAAGCAGATGCAGGAATCAGACGGTGACAACCACAGTAGAGCTGTATTTCCGACAAGGCTAAATGAGTGTGCTGTCTCATGAAGCTGCCTCCTGGGAATCCACAGCCAGCCTACCCTCACAGGGAGAGACCCTCACGCAAAGGCTGGGTCGCAGGGAGGTCTCATGAGGGTGGAGCCATGTATCCTCTGTTCTTCCTCCCATTCCCCAGACTAGCCCTCCTTCTCAAAGCAGCTCAGGCGGGGGAGGGCAGCGTGATGAACACCTGAAGGAACCCAGGAGAGACTGTGGATTCCAAGGACCAGGAGCAGAGGGAGGTAACATCAGCATGCTACAAGGCAGGTGGGAGCCTGGCCTGCAGGGACTTTGTCTTTGTATCAGTGGTGCTGACAGCCTAATTAAGCCCCTTAAGCAGGGATGTGGCATTGTCAGGTTTCTATTTTTTTTTTTTTTTCAAAGATCCCACCAGCTTTGGGGGAGTGTGGGTTAGAAAAGGCCAACTGAAAGGGTGGTGAGGATCATGAAAAGGGAGACCATAGTGGCTCACTGAACACCAGGCCAGGCTGGATGGAAGGCTCTGGAGGAGGCTGGTGAGGGCCTATGTGTGGCCTGCTGTCAGCTCCTCTTCAGAGTAAGTCCAAACCTGGGTTCAAATAGGCACAGCTATGGAGGAGACCATGGAGGACACCGTATCAAGACACATGGGCATTTTGTGCCAGGAGCCCCAACCCTGGCCTAAGCCTTCAGAGCTTAAAGCTCCCAAGAAAAGTGTGTTCTGAGCTTTATCCCCAATGTGGAAATGCCTTCCTCCCAGCATCTTAACAGTTTCCTAAGCATCTCACAGCTGTGACAGCAGTGCAGGCTGCTTCTGCCTCCCACCCCTGTGGAAGTGCAGGTGTGATTGACAGAATAAGAAACACATTTGTGTACTGATGGATGAACTGTGCCTTTGGTGACTTTGCTCACTGCAGGCCTTCCATGGAGTTAGAAGGTCTGCATTCACCTGCCAATCCAGCTCAATGTGCTGCAGCCCCTAAGGAGAGAGCATTGTGGTTGAGCACTGAGGACAAAACTTTACCCAGGAGGGATGCAGTCTCTAATCTCTCAATGTTCGTGCCAGACCATCACAGCACAGTGACATGCTGGCACTAGGGGAGCACATGGAGAGGGGGACAGGGACCTCTTCTGTAGGCAGCTGCAGAATGAGCAGAAGTTAGTGGAATCCAGTGCGGGGGCACATATGGAACAGATAGCAGTATCCTCAAGATGTGGAATTGGCCTAGACGCCTATCCTCAGATGAACGGGCAAAGAAAATGTGTGTATGCACAATGAGGTTTCATTCAGCCATAAGGAAGAATGAAATTCCTTCATTTGGAGCAAAGTGAGTGGAACTAGTGATCACCATACAAAGTGAAGTCAAATTTGAAAAGACGTACCATGTGTTTGTTCTGTCATATGTGGACTCTAGATGTGTGTGTGTAACACATGCACACGACATGAGAGTAGAAGAAGGGGTCCAAAAACAGGAGGGAAAATTAAGGCAGTAATAGAAAAGAAAAACATGGCACAATTTCTTTTATGTGGACCTAGATGTAAATACATATTTAAGTGTAGACATAAGACATGAAAGCATAAGAGTAATTGGGGGGAATAGGGGAAGGAAATGGTGACTATGAAACAAGTATAATGGCATACATGTATGAAAAGGTGGTGATGAAACCCATCGTTTTGTACAGTTGAAAGCAACCAAAAACATGACATCCTCAGCCATGAACTAGCCCTCGTGGGAGTGCTAGCAGGGCACCGTCTTCTGGAGTGAAGATCACCCTGTACCAGACACAGCACCAACTAGACCTTAGCCTTTTCTTGCCCCCTCAGTTATCCAGGATTATAGTATACAAGTCAGTGATCACAATGGAGAGACACATTTTCATGAAGGTTAGGTATGAAAGAAAGGCGAATGACAAAAATGACACTGAGTGTTGAAGCCCAGTGGAAATTAAGTTCTTTAAGACAGACTTCAGCTTGTGAAAGAAAAAAAAAAAAAAAAGTACCTTTGGGGAGAGGAAAGTTCCCAGGAGTGAGGAGGAGGCAGGCACAGAAGAGTAAGGATACTGTTAGACAACGTCCCAAAGAATCTGAGGCATGCTAAGGGATTCTGATGGCCAAACAGATTTCGAAAGATATGGATCCAGAGCCAGCTGCAAGTTTGCTGGCAAGAAGTCATTGAAATTTCTTGTCAGCTTTTCCTCGCTGCCCAGAAGGGAAGGTCATCTTCAAAGTTGACTGTTGAAGGTGGGCTCTCTCTATCTTCTAGGTTATCTCAAAGCACCTTGCTGACAAGCCTACTTTGTTTTTCTTCTTGATTGGTTGTTTTGGGATCTTGTTTTACCATTCCCCAGCCTTTCTGTGCTACCATATTGGATAATGCTTTACTGTGCACCCAGCTGACTCAGTCAAGAATGTATTGCTTCATTTTCAATACGAAGGTGACTGCCATGTTTTGAGGGGGTAGAGTAGGATCCTAATACCATACATGTTTATAGATGTGAGCATGTGCTATATGGCCCAAACCCAAGACTCAGAAATGGTATTTGGAACCTGTTTCTACATAAAGACCCTTCCTTGGGTGATGAGTTATTTAGAGAAATTATAGAGGTTGAACTTGTTGGCCTGTCAGTCTTGGGAAGTCAGCTGATGGTGGCCAGTGTTGTCCCCAGAAAATGCATTTGGACCTATGCATTCTCTAGCTTGCTACACAATGACATCATCCAACCTGGAAGTAGGGTGCTGCTTGATAGTGGGTGCAATAATAAAACTACCACAATTCCCACCAAGCAGCAGACAACCTTCTGACTAAGAGAAAGCAAGCTCAACACTGAGCCATCATATTGACTGACCTACTTCACCTCTGTCCTCAAACAGCGTATGTTCTGGTGTGAAATTCTTTAAATCTGATATCAAGCATGGGTCCTTCCTAATCTTCTAGAATGGATCACCTTTATAAATAAAGATCACCTTTATTGATCAGCTTTATAATAAAGTAGATAAATAGGGGCTAGAGATTTGGCTCAGAGGTTAAGAGCACTGGTTATTCTCCCAAAGGTCCTGAGTTCAATTCCTAGCAAGCACATGGTGGCTCATGACCATCTAGAGTGAGATCTGGTGCCCTCTTCTGGTGAGCAGGCACACATGCAGGCAGAACATTGTATAATTAAATAATAAATATTTTTTAAAAAAATAAGTAGATGAATAAATGCCTGTCCTTTGTCTGCCTCAGTTCCCTGGAAGGATCCTGCACTTCCTGAAGCATTGCCAAGTTGTGCTCAGGAAAACAGATCCATCCCTGGAGCCATCACTCCCTTCGCTCAAGTACCCTGTCTCTAATTCCATAGTGACCCTGGACATGTAAACGCTAGGCCACTTCTCATTCACGATCAGCCCTTGGTAATATGGGAGGGGACTCAGTTTCTTCACACTGAGAAGTTATTCCCTCTGCCCTAGTTTACTACAGTGTCCTCCCAAATATTCCTTGTTTGTGACATAATCGTACCTTTCTCCCACTTACCACCTTGTCCGTGTTGCTAAATTAAAAACTGTCTTCCAGTTGGCCTTGTCCTAGCTCTGCTCTTAGGATTTCCCTGGGCACATTCCCTGCCCTTGCTGGTACCATGAAGGGCCAGTCTCACTGTCTCCCTTGTGATGTGCAGAGATAAGTGATTTAAAGAAACGCTTAGGCTCCCTCTCTCAACCCTCCTCCTCCAGGATGTTACAACCAATACATCAGGGCTCCGGCTGTGTGTGCAGAGCTACAGCTAATCATAGGAAACGTTTAATTAAAAGACAAATGGCAAAATAAGGTTGTGGTGGGTGCCTTCTAATTGTGGTTTGTTAGATTTTAATTACTCGTCAGAAATTGTGAAAGCTGATCCCCAGTGTGCCTGTGTGCACCCCGTTCTTCTTCATCACAAAGACGTGTTCTCGGCTGCTGACAGCATGGGCTTCATCTTCCGCACACAGCGATTTGATCTTACACGACAGTGACTCAGCAGCTTGCCAACTCCAATTAGCAGCTTTGTGGCTGCTTATTCAGAACAGCTAGAGCAAAGTCTGGCTGTGAACCCCTCACAGCCAAGTCTTCCAGGCCATAGCCCACTTGTTTGTTACCAGCAGTGACCTTTGTCAAGGAGGGGGAGAACAAATGTGGTGGTCTCTTGGTGAGTTAGAAAGGTACTTTCCCTGCCTTGCCAAATTGTGGATGGTACTTACCAGCAGTTGAGAGAACAGAAGATTGTAGACCTGGGGAGCCAGGGCCATCTAATCCCAATGCAAAATTGAGGCCCAGAATGTTAGGTACTTACTCAGGATGACAGAGGTGAAATTTCTCTGTCACTGCAATGCCAACCTCCGGACCCAGGCTTTGTCCCTTCCTAGTACCCCATGACTACCACCAAGAGCCATAGCCATCCAAGGAAGGGTAAGTATGGTAAGGAGGCGCTCAGAAGACCCTATTGTACCCAGCAAAGCAAAGTGGGCAAACTGGATTTTCTTTCAGGTCATGTTTGCTGATTGTTACTAAGAAGGTAATATGATATGTAAAACTTTCAGCATGTAAGATAGCTGTGCAGAAGTGTCCTGAAACAAAGTACGGTTTAGAAGCATTGAAGCAAGGGAGAGAGAAGAAAATAGATAAGAGAAAATACGTATTATAGGAAAATATTATGAATCAAAGTGATTTCCTCCAAATATTGAATAAAAGTGGTGGCCAGTAGGGTCTCTAGGATATCCATTTATTTGGCTGGTAACAAAGAGAAAGTGTGACTTCCTGATAACTTTGCTTAGGGCCCCGGGATTATTATTTAAATCACTATTCTAGCTGAAGAGCTCTGCTAGGTGCCTTCGCTGCTTTTGTTGTTGGAACAGACCTCTGTCTACCCCTGGAGACAGTGGTAAGTGCTGGGCTTCACTGAACTGCTGAAGTGATCAGCATGGCATGGAGCTGGCAGCAGTCCCATCTCTCTTCTACCAGCCATCAGCTCCGCATGTGACAGGAGCTGCATTTCATGGTCGTGTCCTGTCTGTTGAAAAGAAAACGATAGAGCTGCAGTCTCCAGTTCTCCGCCCTGTTTTGGTTTTTCCTGTGGCTATACATTACTACAGAGTGATTTGCAGATCAATGCCAACCAGGATATAGCTTCCACATCCATCCTGGGAGAGTCACTAGCCACTTCCCATAGGTTGAACCAACAGAAAAGTCATGGTGATGCTGACAGCAGACGTCTCGTCCCTACTTAGCTTACTTGGAGAGACTGTGGAACGTAGTTGTCCAGTGTTTGACACATGGTGTCCAAATTTCAGTTAATACCAATTCTCTTACTGATTTTTTTTTCTTTTGTAACTAGATCCTGGGACACAGAACTTTTTCTCAAAATAAATGTATGTGTTGTTAATTAAGCAAGTGAATTAATCAAGCTCATAATTGTAATAACCATCATCCTAACTGTTTTCTTTTATTGACTTTTTTGTGGGAATTGCTGTCTAGATTTTCCATACATGCATGCAGTCACTTGCTGCATAGTCATATCTCTGTGAATGCTAGGCTAATACGTGAAGGAAGTTCCCCAGCACTGTCACAGCCATCTTAGATTCTATGATGTTGAACCAATAGCAAAGTCAATCACTTAAGGACTCATTTCCCAGGATGCTCCCATGCCGATAAGTGATGTAAAACTTTATGAAGTATGTTTTATCAGTATTATAATCCCTTCCATGTGCTGAGAACAAGTCTTTGTAGCCCTCAAACTATCCTCTTAGGTCTTCAGTTGTGCTGTGGAGTGCTGATGTTATTGAATAGAGCAGATCATCAACGTTTCCTCGGCCATTCATGCCAACTCATGGAAATGCTGATACTTCTATCTAAAATGGAGAAAGTCTCTGGAACACCCAGGCTTCTGAAACCAGTGTGGCAAAGTAACGAGGAAGGATGAATGTGCTTTCGCTGCTGTCAAATTAGGCGTCATACTGCTGTTTCTGGGTTCTTGCTTCCCATCTTATGTCAGTCTCCTTCCCAAAACAATTTTTATGTCTCTCACTGA
The DNA here is from genome assembly GCF_907164565.1 of Psammomys obesus. Classification (NCBI taxonomy): domain Eukaryota; kingdom Metazoa; phylum Chordata; class Mammalia; order Rodentia; family Muridae; genus Psammomys; species Psammomys obesus. The sequence goes on from NW_026596162.1 coordinate 2,436,716, forward strand.
GGCATGGGAATCCTGAGAATATGTCCGTTTTGCCATTCCAGAGTGGCAGCTTAGCTGGCTAGAGCACGGGGGTATTCCGCTGCAGTTAAGCCATGTTGCCTTCCTGTAGCTGTAGGAAAATCTGTTTTCCTTGTAGGCTCCCGGACTATTTTCAGAGCATCTCTTTGTAGCACAGGGTATAAAACAAAGACTTAGTTTTTTTATTCCTCCCATTTAGGGCTTTGCTGTGCCTCCTTAAAGTCCCATTAATTCTGGAAACTTCTCAGTTGCTACTCATCCCTCTTCACGTGTTGTTTTGTTTCTGTATTATTCTAGCATTTTTGTTATTTTACATGTTTGCTCTTCTTTTATTTTTATTTATTCTTTACTCTGTTTTTGAGGGATACTCACTGTGTAGCCGAGGCTGGCCTCAAGCTCCTGATCATCCTGCCTCAGCCTCTGAGTGCTGGAATTCCAGACTTCCTCTCATATTTTTCATTTCTGTACTTCTCCGTACTGCTTTCTAAACCAGGTTCCACAGATCTGTTCTTTACTTCATTGATCTGTGTCTAATCTGTCATTTAACCCTTCTACTCCTTTTACATCACAGCTACAATTTTATTTCTACATATTTTTATGTAAATGTTTTTCCTAAAAGTTTTATGCACATGCCTGCCCACATACATACAGTTGTTTTGTCTTGACCTCAAATGTGCAATCCTCTGGCCTTTGCCTCTACTATGAGATGCATAACTTTGGGATTTAAGATTTTGTTTACTGGGTGATCCCTTATCCCTGCTTTCTTAGGATACTGTCTCTATTTTTTCTTTTGCTAGCTGCCCTATGGTTAAGACATTCCAGAACCAATTTTAAGCTTGATTTTTAGCCCTAGGATCCGAGGTAGTATGCATGGTGGCTCATTAGTCAGCTTGAGATACATTTGGAGGTTTGGTTTTTCCAGGTTGCCTCGTTTCCTGTGTCCTCAGGATCCCCACAGAGCCAAGATTCCTCCTCCAATCTTCACAAGTATATTGTTTTCCTAGTATATGCTACATTGGGAAGCCAATCCTTTGTAGTATCTGCTTTGATGGGATCTTCCAAATATCTAATGCTTCTGGCTTCATGTCAGCCTTGATCTTTTCTAGGATGGATGTTAAAATTCAGACTCTAGGCTTTCTTGACTGACACTGTCCTGCCCACCCACCCAGTCCAGAGGTGGAAACACTAGAAACATTCTGCTGCCATTTATGCTCTTCATCTTGGTACCTGGAAATTTCTCCCTTGCTGTCTTCTCTCTTTCACCATTTCCTTAACACATTTTTCATGTATGTAATTTGTACTTCTTTGTACTTTGGCACACCTGGGTGTATACAGCAGTGGGCTCTTTAGTCACATTTTTCTGACGTTATTCTAGAACTTCTTAGTCATTTTGTCTTAGGCCAAACTAAGTGCCACACATAGAAAAGGTTGTGATTGGAAAGACACACATCCTTGGGTTCACCTGTTCCAGCAGTCTATCCAGAAACATCTTCTGCCCAATCTTTGCTCATTCCTTAGCCCAGAAAAATTCAGCCTCAAGTGAGGGACCTCAACACATGGGCAACACCAGGGTCACTTCACACTGATGTGTGACAGCGCCCTTGAACCCTCCTCTGTGTCACTTTTGTCTCTGAAACTAAGCCTGTCCTCCTGAATCTCTCTGAAACATTTATAATGGACAAATTCAAGATGAGAAAATTGATTGTGTTTCTCTCCTGTACACTAAAAGTCTAAGGCAAAAAAAAAAGTTTCTTTCCTTGAAGTGAGAAAACACAGAAAGTGAGCACTTCTCTTAACTGAGTCTGAACATGGACACCTGCAAGTCAATACTGCTGCTGATGTTTTATTGACTGGGACTTTCACTTTATTAACACTTCGTTCCAAGCTGCTGACAAGGCTTTGCTTACATGACTTCAATTCCTCCTAACTGAGGGAATATTTAGGAACAAATAACACCGCTTGTACTTTATTGAGACCTGGAGAGATCTGTTGATTCATCCAAGTAGCAAGGATGAGGTGACTTAAAAAAAAAAAAGAAAAAAGAAAAAGTCTTTCCCAGCCCCCCCCACACCCACACCCCAAGCAAAACTGCTGTTTTAAAAGATCCTGAGATAGTGTTGTAAAGTTAATCCTTCCAGTTTGATTACAAGAACAGCCTATGGAAGCTGCAGGTATTGGAAATAGGGTGCTGTTTAGACATTGGCCACTAATATCATATGATGACCCCACACAGGGGAAGAGCATTTGGAGGCACCTGGATCTGTGACCTAGCATTTGGGTGGACTTTGAGCCTCTGTGAGCCTGCTATCTTCTGGGGTGAAGCCTGATTAGTATTCCAATGAACATCCTGGAATCTGAGCAGGGGAAGAGGCCAGCCCCTATCAAGAGGGCAGGCATGGGTGGGAGCCTGGAGTCACCATCGCTAGAGTACCTTTGCTTCCCACTATGATACATGAACTGTCAGTTTAGAAGACACAGATATTCTTAGGATGTCATGTGGCAGAGAGATTGGGTTTCTATTGAAACACACATACACCACTAACCCAGGACACCTGGGGCAGCAGTACATGGAGAAAAGTTCTGATGTGACAGGCAGAAGTCTTTCTTCAAGACAAGGAAACTCACAGAAAAAGGTAGCAGATCTGAGCAGGACTCTGACATTGAAGAGCATAAATTATAATTTTCTTTTTTTGCAATTTCCCAGAGCCTTCATCTGTGGCATGACCATACCTAACCCTCCCCCCTCATGCACCTCATTGGCTCCCATCCTTTTTCAGGCCTCAGGTCTCAGCTCTGATACTTCCACAGGGAAACTTCTCTGACCTTTAAGTTAATGGGCCTTTTATGTAGCCTCATAGCGCCATGTACATCTTCTCTATAACCTTTAACATAGTTGTAATTTACATTTTTCATAATTCTTTGATTAGTACTTATCTCCTGCATTAGGCTGGGAGCTCCACAAGGGCTTGCTCATGTCTAGTTTGTATTATCCCACTATTAAGTTCTCAGTGCTTTGCAGAATACATGGCATAGAGTGGATTGGGTATACACCATTTTCTGAATGAATTCAATAATGAACTGGGTGGATCAATGGATCAATAAATATATTCCTGACACTGGAAACAGTGGTGTTACATAAGACATGGACTTCCCTCCCCTCCAAGTTCTCTTCTGTCTCTAATCACTGCTGAGCCTTACATACCCTACCCTGTGCCGTTTTTCTGCTGGTCGTAACTTAAGGAGTTTAACCTGCAGCCGTAGAAAGAGGCCTAAATAAATCCATGCCCAGCAAAGAGAATCACAGGACACATCTTTCAGCTCCGCGTGAGGGAACTGGCCTCTCAGATTACACTAGAAGTCTTGGGGAGGCTGCCCTAGGAGTGATCACACTTCGTAGGAAGAACACAAGCATGGACCGGAAGGGCGCTAAGGTCTGCCATCTTCGGTCCTGTGAGTTCATAGATCGTGTTACCTGTGCAATGATGCTTAGTAAAACCGTCGCTGCATCATTCCAATGTAGAATATCATAGTTGACACTTACCAGGCCTAGAAAGTCCCTATTTTTACCCTCTCCCTGGTCTCTGACTTTCTTTTTTGTGAAGAAATGACACTATAGATTAGATCAGAAGAGTCTCTTCCAAAAAAAAAAAAAAATTGCAAAATAATGTCATTAGAAAAGTCTCTAAGCCTTTCTTTACTAATGTGTGATTCTTTCAGATGTCATGCTGAGTATTAAAAGATTTATCAGTCACTAAGGAAGTTAAAGCTATCCAGTATGGCATCCTACTCCTGAATAGTAGAGTTGGGCGAAGCCTACAGTGTGCTCAAACAATGACTGCTAACAGCTGGCAGGACTGAATGGATCCCAATGCGGGAATCTCCAGTAAGCTCTGTTCACGGCCTGCCAGCCTCTGTGTGCAGTCAAGATCCTTAGAACAAGGGCTTTTGCTTTAGTTCCTTTTCACCTGCTCTAACAAAACACTCGACAAAAAGCAACCTAAGGGAAGATGGGCTTGTCTTGGCTTATGGTTTAAGGGTATAGTCCATCAGAGCAGAAAAGGCATGGTAGCAGGAACTTCCAGCAGCTGGTCTCACTGCCAGTGGGATGAGGCTAAGAAACTTTAAGAACCACCTTCTGGGACCCACTTCCTCTATCTTGTCCCCAACTTGGGGCCAAACACACCAACTGTGGGGGACATTTCACATCCAGGCCACAATACCTTCCCACCCCTCTGGAAGATTCCCAAGGAGCCAAGTCTGACCTCAGTTTTTGAGGGGTTGGTAGCTTAAAGATGGACTTTTGTCTGAGGCTTTTTAGCCAGAACCGTGAGCCCACCTCTGAAACTCCAGCCCCAGCACACACATAATCTCTGTATTCTGCCCTCCGTACCCTACACGAGCTACTCTGACGAACTCATTTCTTGAACTTCTTGCAAGCTTTACAGCCTGGCCATTCCTCTGCACCACTTTTGCATATGTCCAGCTCTGGCGACCGCCTTCCTGTTAAGTGCCATGGTTATGTTCTAAAAAAAAAAAAAAAAAAAAAAAAAAAAAATGAGTATCAGATGGTTCTGTTACTGTTTTATTGTTATTCCGTTTAGTGTTATTATTCTGTTCAATTCTATAAGTGAAAGTGGGTGTGCTGTCACTATGTGATACAGACTCCCAGGAGTGTGATTGTGTGTGTTGTCTGTCTGTCATTGACCACAATGTCATTATGCAGTGGCATCCCTCTTTCTGAGGCTTTGGGACATTTCTACACTACCATTATATCAGGCAGAGTGGCTACTGCATGAATATTCACGTATTGATCAAGCAATTCATTTACATGTCTGTATCTCCCACAGTGCATACCTCAGCACAGGATAAATAGTTGCTGATCAACCAGCTGCACAAAACAAACAATTGCCGATCAATGGGCTGAGCTGGAACTGTCACACTTCGCCTGCCACAAATCTTGTGTAACCTGACTCGGTGACCACTGTCAACAGGAGCAGCCTTCCAACTGCACGTAGAGCTGGTTCTGTTGACTTGGAGTTGGCAGATCTAGGCCAGAGAGGCCAAAATCACCTCCAAATCTTCCAGACGATTCCTTCGTTTTTGTTAGAAGTGTAAGCAGATTGCTACAGTGTGCAATAGTGGGGCGCTCCTGCTGTGTTATGAGAGGAGGATTTTAAAAGTCACCTCCAGAAGATGTGGGGCACCTTGGCTGCTCTGCCCGGAACTCCAGAGGCACTCCCCTGAGCACGGCAGAACTCAGAGTGGACCAGTCCTGGCATCCAGAACCCTTCACTGCCTCTTGGGGTTTGCTTTAAGTATAATGTAAATTCCTAACTTGTGGCTTATTTCAGGCAATACTCTTTGAATCCCCCCCCACACACCCTTTTTTTTTGGCAGATTCACACAGCATTTGCCACTTTTGCCATCTTTCTGTGTGGAGGTTGGTGGCATTAAGCACATGTGTGACCGTCGCCTCTGCCCATCTCCAGAACTGGGTCGTCTTCCCAGCCTGTACATGTGCCTTCTAGGCACTCTGCATAGCCGAGTCACGGAATACTGGTCTTCTGTTCCTGGTTTGTTTCACTGAGAGCCATGTCCTCAGTGTTCATCCATGTTGTCACAAGCATCATGTGTGATCACCTGGGCCTTTCTGCATAGGCCAAAGCAAAGGCTCCGTCGCGCCTGCACTTACAGGAAGATCAGTTGTAAACAGCACATGTGGAACAACTGCCCTGGTTTGTCTCATTCAGTCATTTCTACACCCCTATGAGTCTGTATCTATATTGTAGAGTAAGGACCTGTATCAGATTAGAAACTGGCCCCAGAGCCTTTAGCTGAGAAGCAGTAGTAAGAGAGGCCATTAAAAGACTTCCAAAAGTAGTTCTTTTCAGTCTTTCAGAAAAAGATCCAGAACCTCAGCTCCACCCTGCAGGAGGCCTAGACTCCACCTCCCTCTCATGCCTGCTTGGCAGACACCACTGCTCAAGAGTACCAGAAGTTATGGGGAGTGTTAGGGAAAAAAAAAAAACTGGGGGTGCTTTGAACTTCCCAGAGGACTTGGCAGGTATTTGATGTTCAAAAGCACTTCTTGCCTATAAAATGTGTCTCTCTGGAGCTCTTAAGTTGCCGACTGAGGCTGACCAGGGAGTGGACCAGTGGGGATGGCCCAGCCTGATTCCTTCTTTCCCAGCTGCTGGCCCTGCCTCTGTCACGGCCTGCATGGGAGTTGTCTTTCCCCAGGCAGAAACTGTCAGGGAAACCATCTGGTCCAGTTTCTTCTGACTGACTCCAAAAACAGAAATCCCTCTGGGAGATGGCAAGCTTGGCAGGGGCAGTGAGACGCTTGTCTGAGGCTAGCTCCCTCTCTAGCTGAGAACTACAGAGAGGCACAGCTCAGAAAGGCCCCCAGGGAGCAGCAGGCCAAGAAGACCAAGTTCTGAAAATAAGGCAGCAGGCCTCTTAGCTGTTGTTTCAGTTGGATGTGAAATGTCTCTCAGAGCTTCATGTATTGAGTAAGGGCTTAGTTGTCAAGCTTTTGGAGGACAATATCCTGAGGGCTCTGACCTAATCACTGATTTAAACTATTCATGTGTTTATATGATGACACTACTGGAAAATGATGTAAGCCAAAAGATTGCCCTGGCCCCTTCCTCTAACTCCTGTCTCTATTTCATATCTGCCATGATATGAGCCTCCTTCTTTCCAAACACACAGGCCCAAGTAGCCACGGACCAAACCCTTTAAACCCATGAGCCAAGCAAATTTTACTCTAATATTTCTGTGTGCTATTTGTTCATGGCAATGCAAAAGTGACTAGAACAGCTATGGGGCGTAGGGATGACGATGGAAATGAAGTCCAGAGTGTCTGGAGGCGCACTGACCACAGGGTGCTTCGTTTCACTGGCCTTCCAAGCAGTAACTTCTGCCAGTCAACTACCCCACTGCTCTTCATTCTTCTAGTATCCCTCACATCAACAATGAACACATCTTGTGCCCTCCTTAGCCCTTTCATTCCAGGCAGCTGTTAGATGCCTCCAGAATCTCCCTTCTCTCCTGTTTATTCTTGGGATATAAGAGCCAAAAGTAATTAAAGCTCACTTAGCCCACCTGTCACTACTAAGGAAAACGAGGCCAGGCATGGTGACTCATCCAAGCTTGCCTACTATTGTCCATGCCTATAACTTGGCCCTCACTTCCCAGCCACCAAGTCTTACTACCAAAATTTGAGTAAGACCCCCCTCATTTTAGTTTCACTTCTAGCAGTTAGTTTTAGTTAATATGAAGTCAACTATAATCCAAAATATTAAAATTCTAACAGTAAATAATTCATAAGTTCTAATCAAGTGGTTTGGGCCGTATGAAATTTTATGCCACATCACATCACTGCTTTCCAGACTTATTGCCTGTGGCCAGGGACGAAGCAGGGAGGGCACCACCTCATGGCTCTCCTGAAGTCAACTCTCATGGGATCAGCTCTCCTGACTGCATCTGATACGCCCCCCCAGGCAACCTCACGGCAGGGGCCAGCTCTCCCTCACTCACACCCGTGGGCAGGCGCACCCATGGCCCCGACACCAGGGCCAGCTCTACTGTGCTGCTCAGGCAAGATGTAGGGCCCACTCCCCCAACTGCTGCAGCTGGCGAGGGACAGGTCCAGCACTTCTAACTGCCTCTGGTGGTGAGGAGAGAGGGGGAATGGTTTTAGCTTCTTAATATGCTTAATTTTTAAATTAGTTTATTCATTTTCCATCCTGATCATAGCCCCTCCCTCCTCTCCTCCCAGTTCCACTCATCAAAGGCATATATACTTAGAAAAGTGTATCTGTAGTGTTTGTTGCTATCTCTGGCAAACTACTAGGGGTCTTGGAATGTTTCCCCACCAAAAAGTGTATAATAGTGCTGAGCATGCACTAATGATAGCCAGGATCTGAAATAACTGCTGTGTAGTGCTGCCTTCCTGAAAAGGAAATGGAGGTCTTCCTCCATAGGCAAGAACTCTGAGGCAGAAGAGGTCAGACAAACTGCCTTTGATCTCACAGCAAAGAGAAGAGGAATTGGAACCAGGTTTCTCTTAGCTGCAAAGTCAAGTTCTTCTCCGTTCTCCCACATCCCATCAGCTCTCTTCTCTTCTTGAAAATGACATGGAGCTGTCTCCCCTCCTTCTTCTTTTCACCACTCTGTGCCTCCTGTCTGGGTTCAACATGCCTATAAACATACTGAATGAACTTGCTCTCCCCACTGAGCAGAGTGGCTATGACATGGGACGCCAGGCTAAACTTATATCTGTAAACTTTCCCACTTTGTTAGTGAAACTCTTCTGGACAGCATCTTTTCTCTACTGAGTAATCTCTGTGTGGATAGGCAGTGTCTGCAGTGCCCACTGGTCATGCCTGATCTATTCTGGGAGGTGTCAGGCATACCATCCAAGAACACAGAGTAGCTGCTCTGTCACAGATGGAAAAGCAGACTATTGTGGATGCTGTAGGAACCAGGTTTGGGCTGCATGTGAGGAACGGTTTTATTTCAACTTCAGAGTTAGTTTCGTTGCCAAGGTGAACCTAGTGGTTGTATAATAGAATTCTTTCCTCCCTCACTAGCACTCTGACCCATTGTTCTTTCTTTCCAGTAGATTCTGTAACTCTGCATCTCTTCAGAAAAATCTCTCTACTGGCATCCTTTGAGCAAGAGGAGCAGTAGTTTTCACAGTAATCTTCACAGTACTTTTGATAATTGTTCACTTGTCACTTTTTCTATTTTGTTTGGTTTTAAGACATTTATTTCTCAGCCTTTTCATATTAAAACTGACACACATACACACACACACACACACACACACATATATATATACCTATGAGATGCAATGTAATATTTTGAACTATGTGTAATGATAGAATAATCAAGGTGTTTGGCATATTCGTCACCTCAAACATTTATAATTTCTTTGTGTTGAGAACATTTAAAATCCTCTTTTAGCTGATTTAAAATATTCAAAGCAGAATTACTAACCATAGTCAGATGCTTTGCCGTGGACACTTGTATCTTCCATAACTTTGCCCCTGGCAGCCCCCCTTTCTTTTAAAGATCAGCTTTATTAGGTTCCACATATTACAGAATGTCCTTCTGTGTCTGTCTTATTCCATGAAGCATAATGTCCTCTGTGATTATCCATCTTGCTACAATGACAGGCTCTTACCTTTTCAAAGACTGGATAGTATTCCACTGAGTATGTGTTCCCCGCATTTTCTCTTTCCTTTCATCTTCTGATGGCTGCTTGTGGTAATCCAGTATCTTGGCTTTAAGAATATTTTGCCAGTAAGGATGGGGTACATGTGTCCTCACAACATAGTGATTAAAACTTCCTTTGGATGCATACCCAAGAATGGATTGCTGAGCCCTTCTAATCATGAGCCTCACAGTCCTTTACTGCTCCAGACTTCACTGTTCTCGACTCCTACGCAGCTTTCTCTTTGGTCTAAAGTTAGGAGTCTGGGAGGAGGAGGCACTAAGACAGACTCCCTCTGCGTTGGCTTGCCCCAGTGTCCTGCCAGCTCTCCCCGTGGCTCACATGGGATTGCCCATCCCAGCTCTCAGTTTCTGCCTGAGCATCTGGACTTGGGTGGGAGGTGGGATTGGGTAAACCTTGGCATTCACAATGGAGCAGAGAACAGGACCCAAGAGAAAGTAAGTCATGTTTCTGGCTTTCCCCCATCGGATTGGACCTTGAAAGGGGGGAGGGGATGGATGACAGGTTGGATGGGAAAAGCACAAAGGCAGTGCACTGGTACAGCAGCGTGTCCTCAGTCACTCAGAAGCAGACAAGGATGGTCACGTATGGCTGCCTTGTGTCCAGTGTCTACAGGCAGAGTGACCCAGATTTCTTTTTTGATTTCTGCGGTGTTCAACTCTGTAGAACAGCACCATGCCAATGCACATGGGAAACACCATGAGCTGTCGAGAGGAAACTCAGACGTTCTTGTTGCGTGTCGAGTGGCCCAGCTGGCTTCACTGCTGAGTGACTGCAGCCCCTCTCACTGCCTTGCTGGCCCACTGCGGGATGGCAGATTGTCCATTTTCTTCCTGTGCTCCTGTCTGTCCAGCTCAGTGCCTACAAGATGCTTTTTTGTTGAATGACTGATTAAAGCAAGTCTGTAAATGAACTATTCCTAGTAGAGAACACTGTAAGATACTTATATCAAAACCTGTTCTAATCAGCAGCCAGCTTTTTTAAAAGTCAGGCAGTATTATAAGGCAATGAAATTTTTAAGTAGTTTTTTTTTTTTTTTTGTCACTCCCTTCCATCTTGTCAACAAAGGGATTTGACCTCCCTCACTGAACAATGAACAGTCTTGTATATTTTTCTCAGAGCAGAAACTGTAAAGTGCATAAAGGGAAACTTTGATTTTCCTTATGAAGCCATAGCTTGTCTAGCCCACTCTGCTCACCCTGAACACTGGGCCCTGTGAATTGGGTAGAAAGTATAACAAACACCTGCCACCTAGCCCGCAGGACTGTACCTTGTTTTTCTGCTCTCTGGGCCTTATTTTCCCAGGCAACTCCCTGCTGCCCAGACCACCCTTTCATGGCCCTCCAGTAGGAAAGACCCTATCAGTGCACTCCCGATCTGTGTGTGCCACTCATAAAACATCTCAGTCATCCGAGTCTACACTTGTGTCCTCTGTGAGTCAGAAAGGAATGCAGGCTTCATTCTCTGTCTTTCTTGGTTGTTTTGAAACTTCTATGCTACTTAGAGGAAGCTGGATGTATCCACTTTGTTACTATGTGAAATGGTGATGTGTATATTGGACCCATAGTCTACAGCCATGACCAACTGACTCATTAGTTTTGAGCCTGTAGAAGCATTTTAGGGTCAACGAGACTCATTTACCCTATGGCTGGGTATGAAAACGAGAAAGCAGGAGTCCCCTTATTTCCCTCTCGAACCTGTTCCCAACAGCCTAAAGTGCCCTGACTACACCCTACATCTTAAAGGCCCCACCACCTCCCTGTAGCTGGGGCCTTTGGGGAGATTCAGGATCCAAACCATAGCAAGAACTCGGAGGGGAGAGGAAGAGATGTGTCCGATAGAGCTCTTGAGTGTGGTGGTTAAGGCTGACTGTCTGGGTTTTGTTTCTGTTCTGTTGAAATGAGATTTATATAACATGAAATTTGTAATTTTGAGAGTGTACAGTTCAGTGCCATTGGGCACTTCTCTAGTTTGGGTGTTTCAGGTGTGTGGGGCCATGCAGTGTGTGATATGTATGATTCTACATACTTTGGTTTCAAAGTTCACCTAGATTCTACTCATTGGAATTAAGAGTCCCTTTTTGCCAAATAATCCATTTTCTGACTATACTAAATTTATTGATACCCATTCATCTATTGGTAATGACTAAACATAGAGCTTTTAGGAAAATCTGTGTGTGTGTGTGTGTGTGTGTGTGTGTGTGTGTGTGTGTGTGTGTGTTGAACCTATTGCCTCACACATCTTTGGCAAATATACTACCACTGAGCTATAGCCCCTGCCCTCATTTTACTTTTCATTCTGAGACAGGGCCTCATGAACTTGCAGGGCTAGCCTTGAACTCACTCTATAGTCCAGTTCAAGCAGGCCTTGAACTTGTAAATTTTCTGCCTGTTTCCTCAGCTAGCCAAGGTTACAGGCTTGATCTTGAGGCTCAGCAGCATACTGTTATCTAACTTTAGTTTAAGTTGCTGCTGCCTCCCATTCCCTGGGGCATATACCTGGAATTACTGAATGTAGTAACTCTATAGTATTTTGGAAACCCACTAAAAGTTTTCACAGCAACACATACTACCATGTTGCCTGGCTCTAACAGTCCTGCTCTTTGAACTTGGACAAGTCACTTCTGCTTTCTGAGCTCGCAGCTATATCTTGGCTACAGTGACACCTAATGAAGATGTGAGTCAAATTGAATTTATGTGTTCAATGAAAGGCTGAGAAGCACTACAACTAAAAGGCTGGTTATGCACTAAAGAGCTCTGATCCAAACCCAGCGGCATCCTTCCCTTCAGAAAATCCTGTTCTTTACATGTTAGGCAATTTGCCGCAGCTCCTTGAGCCTGTGGCTTGCAGGGCTAAACAGACCTGGTTTCCCTCCTTAAAACTAAACTTAATTTATGACTTGGGTTAGGGTGGGAAAGTGAGAGGGAGCAGAAAGAAGGCCATCTTTTTTTTTTTTTTCTTTCACCTGACATGAACTGCTGAGGCTAAAGAGGAAGGGGACATGCCAGCCAGCCCTGAACATGAGCCCCTTGGAGGTGACGCCTTTCTGCTGCTCCTTGAAGATGGGGGTTTTGTGCTTGACTAAAGGCAGGTCCTGCAAGGAACAGCAAAGGATCCTAGAAACTCACCCATCCCAAATGTGGGCTCAAGGTGGGAGGGAAAAATAAAGAAAAGTAAAGTGGACAAGCCAGGGTGGGGAAGAAATGGAAAAAGAGAATAAGGAGAGAGTGGGGGCTAGGACCAAGATGGACATTTCTCTTCTCAAGCATATGCTGTCTTCATCCAAGGGTGACCTCAACTCAGAAAGCAGGAGACAAAGGAGAGAGCACCCTTGTAAGAATAAACCTCAAACATCAAGAAGGCCCTGGAAGCAGAGGCTCTAGTTTTTAATAGTGGCCAAGTAAAAACTTCTTGTGAGTGGCTTCTCCAAGGTCCCACCCCACCTGAAACCAACCAGTCCAAGGTTCCGGCTTGAAAGCCCAGCCCTTCCTTACCTACTGGAGATTCCTCTCCTAGTCAGGCTCAGAGACGAGTGACATCATTAGGAGGAGCCCCAGGGGCTCACCTGCTTTGCTGTAACCTCTTTGCCTGAGAGCCTAGGGCTGGCTCTGCTACTGTTGGGGTTGGAAAGTAGGAGTTTCCATGGCTCCTCATTATGTAGAGGACTTAAAGGACTTAAAGGACTCAGTAAGGGCTCTTCAGAGCCCTCTCCATCCTCATCGCCAGTGAGAGATACCACAGCAGAGGGTCAGTGACACATAACCTTTCTGTCTTTCTGGGGAGGCCACCATACCAGTATGGTATAGGATCTACCATACAAGCAGAAGCCCTACTACTGTCACCCCACATTTCCAGAGACAGCCACCAAAGCAAATCAGCACTACCATGGCAAAGTGGAGTAAATCCAGCATGTATGTAGGCCTGGAGTACATAGCATGATGTGTGTACCTCCTATTCCCACAGGCATGCTGGGGATGATACTTCCCAGCCTTGTCTCCGGCCCTTGCTGCTGTGTGGTCTACAAACATGGTTCTTTTCCATGCCATGGCAAGGTAGAGGCCACTGACATTGGCTCCCAATCCTTTAACTGTCAGAAATGACTTGGCGAGCCAGAAAGAGCTCAGAACTCCATGTCCTATCTCCTGGGATCAGATTCTTTGCTTAGCTCAGGACATCAAACCTGTGAAAAGCACCTACCTTGGAGACTATGGTCCATCCAGCATGTCTTATTTAGTGTTCCTATTGCTGTGAAGAGACACCATACCCACAGCAACTCTTTTAAAGGAAAACATTTAATTGGGGCTTGTTTACAGCTCAGAGGTTTAGTCCATTATTGTCATGGTGGGAAGCATGGTAGCATGCAGGCAGACATGGTGCTGAACAGATAGCTGTGAGTTCTACATCCAGATTGGCAGGCAGCAGAAAGAGAGAGTGACATTGGGCCTGGCCTGAGCTTCCAAAACCTAAGCCTATCCCTACATACTTCCTCCAAGGCCACACCTCCTAATAATGCCACTCCCTCTGAGCCTGTGGGGGCCATTTTATTTCAAACTACCACACAGCATGAAGGAACCAGCCTCTCCATTATTCAAGTTAACCATCACCCTCCCGCCCACTAGAAAGATGTGGTCCCTAGCGGCAAGTGGTATTTCTGTGCTGACATATGACTGATGCCTGGACCCTATCCCACTAGGTCTGCTCCTGGCAGGTGATGCCATACCATAGTGGCATGGCAACTGCTGTGCAATTCTAAGCCTGCTGCTGTCAGTCCACATGCAGACATGTTTTTACTCACCTACTTGCATTTTTCCCCTCCTCCAGGACACACAGGACCAGCCACTGCTACCGCATCACCTACCGCCACATGGAACGGACACTGTCCCAAAAAGAAGTCAGTAGCGTCCACCAAGCTGTGCAGGAGGCCGCTGTGCAGCTGCTGGGCGTGGAGGGCCGTTTTTGATGACATGGCTTTACCCAGGCTGTAGCCCTCATGGAGCTCCAGGACTCGCTGGAGATGGGGAAACGCATTGTTTGTGAACTGGAGTGTCTGTCATTGTTTGACAAATGGGTCTGCTTTGGGACTTTCAGGAAATAAAGGATCACTTTGGAGAAGCATTGACATAGCATTTGTCTTTTTTGGGGGGGAAGGAGAAAGCAGGCACTGATATAAAAGTTCCCTGCTATTCGTTTAGAAACGCTTGGCCCATTGGCTCTTCGTGTGGTTAATTGGTCCCTGGGTTCCATTAAGCACGAGGCATGATTCTCACCTGACAGGCTCTTCCACCCATGTAATGAGTGAAGCCACAGAGAAGGGCCTCAGAAACTGGATATTGTGCAGGCATGCCTAGTTTCTGTGGGCTTGCTTGGCTGCAGGTCCCCAATCCTGCATTTCGACAAACCGGAGGTTTGTGGCAACATGTGTTGAGCAAGCCTATCATTCCCAATTTCCTTCGGTTCAAATGATCATTATTATCTCTTAGCAGTTTTTTAATTGGTGTAAATAAACAGAGCTTTTCTAACGTAAAGCTATTGAGCACCTCACGGAGGGCAGTATCAGGTAAGCCTAACTTCCATGTGCACTGGGAAACCAAAAGATGCCTGTGACTTGCTTCATGATGAATTCACTTGATCACAGTGGTCTGGAACCAGAGCATCATCCCCAACCTGAGCCTGTCCAGGAAGCCTTTGAATCTCTGCCATCCTTTCTCCCTTCTCTTCTTTGTTTTGCAAAGGGCAGGCTTCAAAGAGGCCACTGATGAAATGCCAGGGCTTCTCTTGAAAGTGGAGAGTCACCTCTCTGAACCAGGCAAGGCAGCTATTTGCTTTCATAAACCCAAGGCCGGGGCCAGCCCCTTGGCCCTGGACTTGGACCTCCCTGCCTTCTGCCCTAGTGCAGGCGAAGGAAAGGACCAAGAACTGCCCTGAGTCCAAGAGACACACAGAGGGCCAGGTCGGCCAACTCCCCAGGTTGTTCCCTGCAGGAGGCCTCTGCTTCCAGAAGGAGGGCGACCTTTAAGGGAGAGCACAGGGCTTTGATGTCTCCCCTTTCCATCCAGGGCACTTTGTAGTCTGCCTGCTTCACTCATGACCAGCCTTAATAATCAGATTCCATGCCTGACAAGATGCTGGAGGCTGATGGAAGACTCCTGAGTGCTGAGATAAATATTTGATGAGAGGTAGCCATTATCAGCAAGCATGTAGGGGGCGGGCAGCTGCTCAGAGTATGGCTGTGTTTGGAAACAGGCTTATTGCAGATATAATTAGCTAAGAGGACATCTTATGGGTGAGTAGACCCTACTCCAAAATGGCTGGCATTCTTCTGAGAAGAGGACTACACGAAAACAGAGAGATCAGCAGAGCTGTCCGAGCTTGGGATTCCCAAAGCTTGCCAACAAGCCATGGGAGACAGAGGAACAAAGATCTGCTTAACACCTGACATCAGACTTCTGTCCCCCAGAACTGTGACAAAGGACATTTCTAGTTTGAGGTACTCTGTAATGGCAGTCCTGGGAACCTAAGATAGCACCCAAAACAGGGAGGCCCATGCCATATACCTCTCAAGAGACTGCCAGATGCAGGGGTGCATGGGCATCCGAGTTAAGAATCGGGGTCCTTAACTCTGTCTGGAGATCTAGACACACGCCTGAAACTCAGAGGTGTCGCCAAGCTTGCAAGCACTGACCTGAAGCAGCCAGTCGAGGAGCCAGTTCATATCAAGAGTGTCCTGGCCATGTGTTCTGCCTGTTGATGACCTTGCCAACATATGGGCATGAGTAACAGAAGAATGTGGGCTATCCTTGACAGCCATGACAAGGAGAGCAAATGATCAAATGCCTATCTGCACCTCTCTGGAATCTTCAGGAACTGGCCACCCAGTGGCAGGGACTGGGAACAGTGAGAACGAATGCTGGCAGTGGAGCCCAGTGGTGGAGTGCTTGCCTAGCATGTGTGAGGTAGGCAAGTTTCCCTCCCCAGCCTAGAGTCTGGGGCCTTCCTCCTCTAAATGTGCCTGATTTCCTCTGAGCCTGGGGTGCAGCAGAGCTGATCCTGGTTAATGCTCGGTGAGAAACAACACCCTCAAGTACTGCAGGACCCCAGGGCTGCAAGCAACCTGGACAAGAGGTTCAAAGGGTTCTGAGAAGCTGGCTGGCATCATTAAGCTCCCTTAGCTGCCGCAGTCATCACATGCCCCGACTGGCCCAAGAAAAGAAATCTCGATAGTCACAGGTAATTCAGGATGATATGTCATATCCTTTGGTTCCTATTTCTCTGCCCTCAAAGTAAATTCCTGGTCCTGAGGCCAGGACATACTCCTCTCCCTCCCTTCCCCTACGTTTCTTCCCCTCCTCCCCTTCACTCTTCCCTTCTTCTCGTTCTCCATCCTCACCACCCATCATCTTTATCTACCTTCCTCCATCTTCCCCTCCCCTTCCTCGCGCAGACCTCTCCCTCTTTCCTCTCTTCTCTCCTCTTCCTCCAGCTGTTCTATGTGGTCCTTCCTTCACCAGCTCTCTTCTCCCCTACCCTCTCCTGTCTCCTACCCAGCCACTCTGGAGGAGGCTGCCTTGCCTGCATAGCCAGACTGCTATGATGTCATATAAGCTGCAGCTCCCACCAGAGGGAAATACTATAGGCCTTGCTGAAACCTGCTGAAACCTGCTTACCTCCTTGATGAGGGAAACAGCACCTGGTAAATCAAGTCTCCTTGGCCAGGGCAGCTGGCCCTGCTCTTGTCTCTGTCCATTAATCACCTCCACGACCTGGCAAGCACAGGCTGCAGGGCCTCTTCCAGCTCGGGCAGCTTCCCTGTCTATACAGCTCTGATACCACAGAACCCCAGTAGGGGAAAGCTAAAAAGCACTGGCTTCCCTGCCTCACGCCTCAGGCTGACCAGCTCTGACAGGTCACGCTGCGCTGTTCCAGCTGGGCCCCAGCTTGCAGATGACTGTCCATTTCTGTGTCCATCCAGCAAGCTGCAGCTACAGTTTTGTAGGAACTCACCCTGGGACAGGAGAGGGGCTGGAAACTCTTCCAGTTTTTGTCCAGCGTGGCATCAGAGCTGGAAAACACTGTGATGGTCGTGGAAAGTGCATCGTCAAGAGGGACATGGCAGTTTTCAAAATGACTATGAACCCTTTGGACTGGGGTTTGACTTTGGACTGGGGCAGATACAAGTTCAAGCCAGAGCCACACTTAGCTGCTGTTACTGGACTGGTGAGGGTACAGATTCTCAGAGGGCTACCATACCCACTGAAGGATTATAAGGACAGGGAGATGTCTGCAAAACATAGTAGTTGGAAATGTAGCAGAAGGCCTGCCTGACGTGAAAGAAACTTAAGGATTTATCCAGCACCCCTCTACTCCCCCACCACCACATACCTGAGGGGTGAGTTTGCAAGGCCCATGGATATAAAATGGTTGGCTGAATTATTTGAATAGTTAAGCCATTAAAGATCAGAATGCCCAACCTAGCTACAGTGATTGAATTAAGTGTCCCATACAACCAGAGATCAGAGGAGCCACACTACCACAGAGACCCAAGCTCTTCCCATTTTGCTTTTAGCTCTGCTGTCCATGATGTATTGGCCTTTCATGGTTGCAGTGGGGCAGCAAACGCATGCAACAGCTTCTGAGTTCTGGAAGGGAGAGAGCAAGGCATCTTAGCTTCTCCTCTTAAGGGTCTTTCCACAATAGAGAACATTTCTCTCCCTTCCCTCCAAGAGGCTGGCTTTGGCACTATTTCTAAATACCAACCCCTTTCCTGTGCCGTGACATCCTCATTGAGTCCTCATGGGGAGGAGGGAGATTCAGGAAGCTTAGACTGAGTCCAAACTGAACAGTGTGGAGGAGGCCAGACCAGCCAGCCCTTGATTTCCTGACTTCAATGTCCCAATGCCTAAAGACAAGTGAGAAGTGTTTCAGCCTGGGGCTCAAGGAAGGGAACCAACTGATGGCTCAGCCTTCCCCACATTCTTGCCGCTGCTCCTAGGGATGGTGGCCAGCATGAAACACTGCATCCTGAGGCTGGCAGTTTGGAAATGTGTTTCTTCACTGCCAGAGGCCTTTCCTTGCAGTGTTTATGAGCTTTTTACAAAGGCTAATTTATTTATACCCATTACTCATGGTAAGGTCCATGGTAAATATTTTGTTTGTCGTGCCCAGTGTCTCTCTTACCCACAGAGGTGAAGAGATGGGGCCAGCTGCACACAGAGCCCCCACAGGGCTTGTGCTACCGTTGGCAGGGACAGGATCTAGTGCCAGGAATCAAAATGCTAAGCCCTTTGTCACTTTTTCAAGCTAAATGTCAAGAAAGCAATTATGGGTGACCTAGAGGCTGGCAGCATGGAATAAGCTACCATCCAGGAGACTGTGCACAGCTCCAGTGGCTCAGGCCAGGCTGCAGGAAGATGGTGGCATGGGCTAGAAAGGGCAGGCAGAGTCATGCCAGCGTTTGATGGAGGTTGTGCACTGTGTCCATGGCTGAAGCAAGGCCAGACCCAGAGCCCCAGGCACCCAGGTGAGGGCTTCTTCAGAATGTGCATGTTATTTTCTTGCCGCCAAGAAACTGATGTGCACTGTCTCTTCCCAATTGTCCTGGTTTTTAAGAGATTCTCGTTTGCCAGACAACTGTAATTTTCAAATAATCAATTACTCATTGCCTCCTCTACAGACTAGTCATTGGTATACACGCCAGCCAGGGCCCCTCACAGCAGCAATAACTCTGACCACAAAGGGTGATTTAACCCTGGCCTAAAGCAAGTCATTTTTCCTTGTAGATATTCCAAAAGGCTTTACTATAGGAACACAGGCGATCCACTACAGCCTCTCAAACCATATTGCCCCCCCGATCCCTGAGAATTTACACAGCTTTCGCCCTCTGGTGACTCCTCCTGGGAGGCGTTTACAACTGCAAAGACACCCTCTCTGTCTTAGCATATTGTCATAAACTGTCACAGGATTTGCAGCTAGGATGGAACCCTAGCAACCCAGAGCTGAACCATGCCATCCCATCTGTAAAAGGGAATGAGATATATTCAACGGGGTTCTTTGAAAAATTTCACCCACATTACAGAGAAATACTGTATTTGAAAGATACTAGTGAGGTTTAAGAGATGGCTCAGTGGTTAAGAGCACAGATCTGTTTTCCTCACTGTCTTAGACCTTCTTCCAGGAAGGAACTGATGAAAATACAGGGACTCTCCTCTTGACTTCCTGTTCTCTAACATTTCTTCACTCATTTTCTGGACTTACTTCTCCACTTTTTGAGAACTCAGGGCAGTGAGACTGGATTTCTTCACCACTCCATGGAAAGTAAACCAACAGTCCTTCCACACAGAGTGTGAGTGATACCCCAGATCCCATCATTCTTCTCCACTCCTCCTTCCTTCATGGCTGTTGCCCAGGACATAAACATCAATCTGAATACATGTACATAATCAGCGGGGTTGTCCTGTTCTCTGCTTTGTATTATTACTCTAAATGGAGTAAACTTGACCCCAAGCCCATGATTTTCAGTTTCAGTTGGATAAAGTTGTTCATGTCTGGTTTCTTGTCTCTTTTTTCTTTTCCCTCTTTCCCTTTCTCTCTTTTCTTTATTTCTTTGCCTTTCTTTTATTTCTTTTCCTTTCTTCCTTCCTTCCTTCCTTTTCTTTCTTCTTTTCTTCTTGATTTTTCAAGACAGCGTTTCTGCGTATCCCTAACTGTCCTGGTCTAGACCAGGCTGGCCTTGAACTCAGAGTTCTACCTGCCTCTGCCTCTGCCTCCTGAGTGCTGGGATTAAAGGCATGTATCACTACCTCCCAGATCATGGTTTCTTCTTAACAATACATGGGGAAGTCCTTTTAGGAAGGAACATGAATAAGTAAAGAATTCCGTGAGATGAGACTAAAGATACACATGAAATGAGTCAAATAGCATATGGTTAAACCCATGAATATGTCAGCTAATGAGTCACCGGTATGTGAGTGTATAATGAAGAAAACTTTGCTGAAACACCTCCTTGTATTTTATAAAACAGTGTTTAAATATTTGCCATAGTTCAGTAATGTTCTGAAAAGACAGTCAACCTAGAGTGGATGATACATTAGTTTGTAGTAAGGAAGTACGAAAGGTCAGATGTACCCATTACCTTTCTCATCTTGTCACTCAGTATCTGACAGAAGCGACTTCCAGGAGGAAAGACCTGGGCTCTCAGTTTAAGAGGAGACAGTCCTCCATGGCAGGGAAGGGGCTTCATCTGCAGTAATGGGGATTTGTGGTGTGGGTCAGAAAACAGAGCCAGCTCAGACAGAAAGTAGGACCCTACTGTGCCCTTCAGGGCCAGCCCCATCAACAGCCCATTCCTCACAGCTAGGCTCCACAACTTAAATGTTTCACAACGTTTCAAAACAGCTCCCCTAATTGGGGACCAAGTGTTTCACATGAGTCTGGGGACACGTCGTCTTAATTCAAACTATAACCCTGGGTGCTTATGCAGCCACCTTCATTTTCTCACAGTTGTTGGGTGGCTAGATGCCCACGATCAAGGTGTCCAAAAGGTTTGGCTTCTCCTGAGTCTTACTCCATGTTTTACGGATGACCACTTCTTTCCTGTGTCTTCTTGTCATCTTTCCCCTTGTCTACTGGTGCCCTGTTTTTCTCTTTAGGGCAGTTCTCATGGTTTCATCTTATTTATCTCTAAGTATGACCCATTCTGAAGTGCAGGGTTTGGCTCCAGGACATGAATTCTGGAGCCACAGTTCAACATTGCTCACTTTGGTATAGTAAATGCAAGTGCTACCTAGTGAAAAATAGAGTGGTCTCCACCTGAAGATGGAGGCCAGGACGTAGAGAAAACCAGATCAGAGGGTCTAGCAGGGACACTGCTCACTCTCCATGTTTTGATAATACCCAAACCTCGAAGAACAGCTACTGACAGGAGGAAGAACCCATGACTGTCTCCTTTTATGATCTGTACTTACTGGCTCTGCTTTAGCTCAGTTAACTGCTTTACTCTTCTTTGTGGTGGTTTTGGTATCTTGTTTTGTATGGAACTCTGTCTACCCATCTCAGACCAACTTTGAACTTTTGGTCTTCCAGCTTCAGTCTCCTTAGAGCTGGAATTATCAGCATGCATCCCCACACCTCTCTTTTTCCTAGCTAAAACTAATAGCAGTTTGGGGCATAGTCATCTATTAGATGACCCAGAAGAACTTCATGTTGAAAAATACAATATTCTATTATTTAAAAAAAATTATGGTGGCTCACACTTGCAACCCTAACAACACTTGGGAGAAGAAGGCAGGAGAGTTGCTGTGAGTCTGAAGCTAGCCCATACTACCCAGTGAGTTCCCTGTCATTCTGTAAAGCACCAACTCCATATATAGATATATATAACCAGTTGTGGGGAACACATCTGGAACCACAGCGCTCAGAAAATGAAGGCAAGGTGACCACAGTCTGAGGCCAGACTGAAGAGGTATATAACCACTCTGCCACTTGAGCTAAATCTTTTCTGCACCAGTTTTAGTCACATATAAATGTTTAAAATAAATTGTATATATTTATGGTAAGCGGTGTGATATTTATGTCTGTGTTCTGAAATAATTGCCACACTGAATTACCTTATCCATCATTTCATATGTATGTATGTATGTATGTATGTATCTATTACCTGTATGTGATGAGATCATTTATGATCTATTTTCTTAGCACTTTTCAATTTTATCATACATCATGATTAACTATAGTCATTATGGTATATAGTGCATTTCTTTATTGTTTCTCCTGATTAAAATACTTTACCTTTGACCAGTCTTTCCCAAGTTCCCTCTGTCCTGCTGAGTGTCTCAACTGCCACCTTAACCTCTGTTTCCAGAATTCAGCTTTTTTAGGTGTTGCGTACTAGTGATGCCATCATGCACCACTTGTCCCGTTATGCCTGGCTTATTCTGCTCGGCGCTCTGTCCTCCAGCTTTATCCATCTTAATGTAAAGGAAAGACTTTCTGAAGGTTTATTTTGATGTTTTGTTCTCTCTGTCTCTGTCTCTGTCTCTGTCTCTCTCTCTCTCTGTAGCTCAGGCTGGCTTAGAAGTCACCCTCTGTCTCACACTAGCCTGGAACTCACAAGCCTCCGTCTCTGCCTCAAGGGCTGTGGTTGCACATAGACATGAGCAGGCATGATGGGAGCAGCAGATTTCTGCTCAGACAGCGTGGCGGGACTCTGGATAAGGTGAACTCATAGACCAGCGAGGAAGTTCTCATCCAGAAGAGGCTGCAGAAGGGCCAGACTGCAGTTTGTGGTCAAGTTTATCTTGACTAAACTTGGGTCCAGCCAGAGAGGTTTCACTGAGGAGGGAAGAGGCACGCTGAGTGAGTCTGACAGCCTCATGTGGGCTGGGGTCCCTGACTGCACGAAAGGGGGAGAAGAGAATGTGCGGTCAATCCCCTCTCCCTGCTTCCTGACTGCAGTGTGATCAAGGCCTGTGGTGAGGCAAGATACTATGGAGGGAGCATGTAGTAGCGGAGGAGCTTTTCTTCATGCCGTCCAGGAAATGGGAGGGGGAGGTAGAGACAGGGAGGAAGAGCAGGAAGGGGATGAAGGGGAAGAGGGAGAAAGAGGGAAGGAGAAAAGAAGGCAGGCAGAGAGGCAGAGAAAGAAAGAGAGAAAGTTGAGTTTGTATAGTCCCTTCAAGGGCTTGTCTTTGCTCACCTAACTGCCTCACCTCAGACAGGCCCCACCTCTTAAATACACTACAATTCCCAGAAGTACCACAAGCTAGAGAGCAATAATTGAACACATAGGTCTTGGAATGGGACTATCGATCCATACACTAATTGGCATGTGTATTCCCTCAAAGCGTGAGACTGTGTGATGCTTTCCCGGGTTGCTGCTGAGTGAGTTTTGTTGACCACTCAATGCCTTCATTGACGTAGGCTCACCTGCTTTGTTTCCAACGCAGCTGTCAGTCACCGGTTCGAACACGACAGCTAACCTCTTCATGCATAAGGCTTGTCTCAGCATGTGGATTAGTTTATTTGAGCTAGATTCCCAGGTGGAAGTTTCAGAGTCAAAAGGTACTATTTCATTTTTATAAAAATGTTTCTGATGATCTGAAGGAGACGGCGGGGAGGGGCAGGGGGAAGTGGAAAAATGAACAGATTTTTAGCAGAGGGTAAGGAGCCAACGTGAAGATCCCAAGGGAAAAGCAGGGGCTGCATTTGCGCAGTGTCCTCTGAAGACAGGCTTGCAGGGTGCCTGTGTTTCCTAACCCTTTCTGGATGCCCTCAGGCAGAGCTGAGAGCTGAGCCCAGCAACCAGGGAAATGGGGGAGCGCTGGGCTCAGTTCCACCTCAGACAGCAGCTCCAGCTGGTGCACAGACAGTTACCAAGGAGACCTCCCCATCACCCCTCTTTTCCAGGTTAACAGTACTGAATCTGTGCCGGGTGTCTGGATAGAATTAGTTCAAAATAGGGAGAAAAAGAGAAAGTGGCTTTAAAAGGCACCGTACCTGTTAACTTCGGGGATCGGCACCCAGGACTCAGCAGAGAACGTTCAGGCCCGTTCCTTTTCCTGTACGGCTTCGAGGTTTGATCTTTTTCTCTCGGCTGCATTTGTTTTAATTTTGCTTTAATAAAATAGAACCACCTGCGTCCTCTATGCGTCTAATTACATACGGTCCATGGAGTGGCAAATATCCTCACCACAGGAGCTCACAGGCTCTGATGAGAACCAGTGAAGTAGCAGAGGGATTATTTAGGCCGCTCAGAAACTAGGAAGATGGAAGGAGGCTCAGATCCACGCGCTGAATCCCAGCAGGGCTCCGTTGCCACCAGTTACCACGGTGGGACTTTGAGGACCTGGCAACACGTTGATCCAAACCGTCCACAGGAGGCTCAAAAGGCCTCGGCCGCCCTTCTAGCCACATTTTCCACATCCCTATCAGCTTACCTCAGCTTGAAAGCCAGTGTCAGGGAGCCGGAGAGATCCCGAGGCAGGTGTATGCTTTGACGAGTTATGACTTTGCAAGACCAGAATTCCCATCAAGTTGCTGTTTGCAGTCTAAGTCACAAACCAAGAACAGCCCTCTCTAAAGCTGTGGGCCAGTGAGGCAGAACAGCAGATTTACCACTAAGTGGTGGTTGTGCTCACAGCCCACAAAAGAGAACAAGGAGCCTGAAGACCTGGATCCTGCTGGTGAAGGAAAAGGCTGGGCCCCCCTCCCTCTGCTCCACAAGCCATCAAACAGCATGGAGTTGGAGGTATTTCCAAGAAGAGAGAAAAAAAGGAGATTAAGGTGCGGGCCTAGCTATCCTGTATTATACAGCTAATATCTGCTTATAAGTGAGTGTATGCCATGCCTGGCTTTCTGTTTCTGGGTTACCTCACTCAGGATGATCTCTTCTAGTTCCATCCATTTGAAAAGATTTATATATTTATTATGTATACAGTGTTCTGTCTACATGTATGCCTGCAGGCCAGAAGAGAACATCAGAGCTCATTATAGATAGATGGCTATGAGCCACCATGTGGTTGCTGGGAACTGAACTCAGGACCTTTGCAAGAGCAGACAGTGCACTTAACCTCTGAGTCATCTCTCCAGCGGAAATTAGCAGTATAATACAGGATAGCTATCTACAGACCTAAAGAAGCTAAACACTAAGGAGGACCCTAGGGAGGATGCTTAAATCTCATTCAGAATGGCAAATAGAATAGACACCCAAAGCAGTGGAAGAGAGGGAACAGAATGGGAGCCTTCTATAGAGGGTCCTCTGAAAGGATTCACCCAACAGGGGATCAAAGCAGATGCTGAGACTCACAGCCAAACTTTGGGCAGAGTGCAGGGAGTCTTATGGAGGAAGAAAAGGGTGCGATTAGAGGGGACAGGAGGGGACAGGAGCCCCACAAGGAGACCAACAAAGCTAAAAGATCTGAGCCCAGGGGGTCCTTCAGAGACTGATGCTCCAATGGAGGACCATGCATGGAGAGGACCTAGAACCTCTGCTCAGATGTGGCCCATTGGCAGCTCAGTCTCCATGTGGATCCCTGAGTGAGGGGATCAGGGGCTGCCTCTATCATGAACTCAGTTGACTGCTCTCTGATCACTTTCCCCTGATGATGCAGCCTTGCCAGGCCACAGAGGAAGAGGATCCAGGCAGTCCTGATGAGTCTTAACAAGCTATGGGCAGATGGCAATAGTGGAGAACTCCCCCCTTCAGTGGACTAGGGGAAGAGGATGGGAAGAAGAAGAAAAGAGGGCGGGGAGTTGTGGGGAGTTGTGGGAGGGGACTTCACCTGGGATGCAAGATGAATAAATTGTGAAGAAAAAAATTAAAAAAGATGTGGGCCTGGAAAAGGCGGGAAGACAGGTGTACCACTAACCCTAAATTCTTTGAGGCTTCAGGGATTTTCTTGACTCCTGAAAGAGGCCTCTTGTCATTCATAACCACAGGTCTCTGTGATACATTTCCAACAAAGTCCAGAGGTTTACAGAAATACAAAGATGTCATGACTAGGCTGGGTTAGCCCCGAAGGCAGAGATGGCTTGAGATCTGGTAAGATAATGCACCGCACTGTTAAATGGTTATGCTGAAAACTGAATGAAGACAGGCTCAGAAAGTTCCCAGCAGTGTCGTTTGAATTAAAAAACAAAACAAAACAAAAGTAAGAACGGTTTAAATGCTCCCTAGTAGAACAGTGCAAACAGAAGTAGCTCATGATACAGCCATATAAGGGAGCACGGTGCAGCAGCGACCGCTCATGACCACGACCCAGTGATTGACACACATGTATTTGCATACATCATATGTATGACTATATTTAAGTGTGCGTGTGTGTACATGTGAACCTCAACAATGTGACACTGATGAAGAAAGTCAAGGTACAAGACAAAAGATTTAAGATCCGTTTACAAATGATTGAAATGCAAATATCAAGACTCACTCATGGTAACTATAAAACATGAAAAAGACCCTGTGGAGAGACAAGTATATTGCCAACTCCGTAAAGAAAAGCATGGCCGAGATCAGCACTAGTTTCAGCGCTGTATTTGTGGAGAATGCATTCTACACCAGGGACTGGAGCTGAGAGCTTCCAGGATGCTGCAATGCCTCATTTCTTCCAGGGGGTGGTGGTTGGCAGGTGGCTCTTTGAATTTGAATCTCCATATACATTGTGTGTGTGTATGTTAAATATTTCACAATATTTTCTAATGAATATTGGATTAGCCATGAAATCAATAGCAAAATGAAGAGACAATAAGGGAACTATTGTCTGGATTTATTTTTGATGCATGAAGATGAATTGAGTAAGGGTCTAGGCAGAAAGAAAAACTGTCATTCCCAGAGCTGCAAATGTACACAGTTCCTAGTCTTTGAGGGAAAATACAGGCACCACTAATTGGACGCAGTAGGACATATGAATGTATGTACATATGTATGTATGTATGTATGTATGTGTGTGTGTGTGTATCTATCTATCCATACACTATAATTCTAGACAAGGGGTGGGCTGAAACACGGGAGGGCTTGAGAGAAGGATGGAAACTGCAAATATACTCTATTCCTTTATAAAATTCTCAAAAAAATTAATAAAAAATAATGAAAAATGGAAACCTTATTTTATGCCTTTTATTTTAACCTTATTTAAGGACACCAAGAGAATATGTAGAGTTACAATAACAGGAATTATGTTTGAATTTTGAATGTCCGAGGCCAAGAGAACCAAATGCCTTCCTGCTGTGACAGGGCTGGGTCAGAGATCTGTCCTTATTAGGTCCCCAAGGGTTTGTACCAGGTTCCCACTGCATGAACTCCTCTTCAGGAGAAGAAGCATGAGGCACAGTGGCTTAGGGGTGTGTTGGTGTAATGTTCTTTTGAAATGTATGCACCTTACCCTTGTTCATTCAAATGCTGATTTCTCCCCCTCCCCCACTCTCTGGATTCAATCCGGATATTGCATTGTGATACTTATTCTAAGCATCCTGTCTAAACTGTGTGTAAACAGGCCAAAATAAAGCAACTGGCTACAGTGTTGTGCAATGGGAGGAGACAGAGGACAGGAACGAGGGGAGGAGCTAGAGGGCAGGAAATAAATGGGAGGAGAAAGGGCAAGGAGAGCTAGGAGAGCAGAGCTGGAGGAGAGATCTTGGAACTACATGGAGATGGACTGGACATAATATATCACTAAAAGCAAGTATAATGTGGGAAATCTAAATGTTAGGAAACTATGAGGGCTTGAAGGTTTAGGATGGAGTAACTATTGCCCAGCATTGTGTTCTACGTTAATTAAATAAACAGTCTCTGTGTGGTGATTTGGTTATACAGCTGTTTAGGATTAACAGCAACCTTTACCAGAAGATATAGCAATAGTAAATATTAATTTTCAGCTACAACAGGGGTGTCATCCAAAGATTCGTGTACTGGAAGCTTGGTCCTCTGTGAACCAACACTGTGAGGTTGTGGATCTGGTGCATGCCTCTGATCCCCCTCAGGAGGGAGAGGAAGGTGGGGTTCTGTGAGTTCGAGGTCAGCCGGGTCTGTAGTTCTGGGACAGCCAGATTTATACAGTGAAACCTTGTTTGGAATAACAAAAACGAAGAAACGAATGGCAAGGCCTGGTAGCTGTTGAGCAGGTCAAGGATATTCTCTACCTTAAGAAGTCTTCCGGGGAAGTGGACAGCTGATGGGCCAATCCCAACAGCCTCTGCACCTACCCTGCTCCCTCTACCTCATTTTATGGAGGATAAATCAGACTTACTCTAACTTGAGGAGCAATCTTGTCAAAATACAACTTGCCTCTTGTGTGCAGTGAGGTGAACAGCTAACCACCCCCCACAACAAAGAAAGAGATCCCTTCTGCTATGGCTTGAATGCTCTTGGCCCAAATATATGTTGATAGTTGACCTTGTACCATTGTAGCAAGGCAGGAAGTGATGAGATCATGAGGACTCCGCCTTATCAGTGTGGTACCACTGAGGTTTTGAGAGCTGGCCAGTCATTGTGGATGTGGATTCTTGCTAAATGGATAGTTCACGCTGATTCCTTCTCTCTGTCTAGTGGGCTTGCTTGTCCTTCTGCCATGTGATGATGCAGCAGGAAGACCCTCACCAAATACCACCGCCATGTTCTTACACTCCGAGGCCTCCAGAAATGTGAGCACAACAGCTTCTGCTATTTATGAACTACGCAGCCTGTAGTGTTCTGTTATAGCAGCAGCATGTGGACCAGGCATTTTCTTTGTCTTTGTTGGGATGCTGGAGCATCGAGAGGGATGCTCTAGCTGTCTATCCTGTTAGTGCTAAGGTTGCCGTGAACTACAGCAAATGCAGCTGTGCATCTGGCTTCTGTCCAGCGCCCGTAGCTGCTCCCATCCTCTGGAGACCTGTGTATATATGGAAGGTAGGGGTGGGAGTGGGGAGCAGAACTGGCCACTATCACTGCAGCTGCAGACTGGTCCCTACAGAAAGCTGACACGGACCGGGACATTTCTGAGTGACGCCCGAACTGTGCTCGAACCCCATAGCATGGAGACGGAAAGCAGCAGAGGCAGGGCTGCCTCTTGGCCTCCAAAAGAGCAAATGTTTGGGAACGAGGGTGCCAGAACAAAACTGTCTGCACTGTTGTCCTGGTCCCTGTTCAGCTCAAGTTACACATGTGCTAAGAGGCTTTTGGCTCTAAGCGGCTGGTAGACACTGGCTGACAGATTTGGGATCTGATAAGAGGCTGTTGATTTCTTTCGTTTGTGCAGTGTCGGAGATGAATTTTAACAGTTAAAATTGGGAAGGAGAAAAATGAAAGGAAAAAAAAAAAGCCCTAGAATGTTGCCAGCATTGCCATGCTGGCTGTGTCTTTTAAAGGACTGCTTAGAGAAGACAGGTGTCTGGTCCAGAGGAGCCTACCCGTAAAAGGCCTTGTTGCCATGTGCTCTCAGTGGAGCTGAGAGGTGCTAAGAGCAGAAGCAAAAGGAGACGTCCATGGGGACCCTCGTTTCGCTCAGGCCCCTGTTCCATCTTGGATATATTGGCATCCACAGGGGCAGGCTGGCAGCTTCCATTTGTGCAGGGCTCTGACCTCAGGGCAGCAGCCTTAGATGACCATTAGGGCCTACATTAATGGTGCCAGGAAACACTCTCTCTCCCCAGCACTTTGATGATGATGATGAGTTAAAAACATAGGGTTGGTAAGAAGAGGGCTCAGAAGGTAAAGGCGCCTGCCACCAAGCCTGTTCACATAAGTTCCATCCCTAGAACACACATAAAGATAGGAAAAAAACCAAGCATACACATGCAACCAACCATTCCTCTGCCCTGCCCCCCATGGGTGCCCCATAACAGGAACATCCTCACATACTTCATTGCACACATATGCACACAAAATAGTAAATAAATAAGAAATTTAAAATAAAAATTATCTATCCCCAAGGTTGTGTGATTTCGGAAGCTGTGATAACCTCCTCTGTGTGAACCAATAAATTACTGTGATTTGAGTAATGGCCTAGATGCCTGATGTCACCATTTGTCCTGAGTTTTCATTTCTCTGTGTGCTAGTTAGTTTTCTGTTGTTGTGGCAAAATACCCGAGGCAATCAACACAAAGAGGGAAAGGTTCCTTTAGCTCGTGGTTTCAGAGATTTTAGCCCACAATCACTTGGGCTCGTTGCTTTGGGCCCTTGGACATAGCACGTCATGGGGGAAGCACTTGGTAGAGGGAACCTTCTCATCTCGAAGCATCCAAAGGTAAAGAGAACTTTTATTCTCCGTTATTTTGTTGTCTTGGAGGCTTACTGCCTCTTTCTGCTAACCTAAACCTAGTTCTGGGAGCTTCTAGCCTCCATACAATTTAGCCTAGGCCTGGAATGTTTTCTGCCTCTGAGACTTAGTGCTGAACATGCTCACCCTTTGTTCTTACTCAGCTCTGGGCTGGCTGGTTCAACTCAGCTGTTCTGGCTCAAACTCTTCTCCCAGCTAACTGGCTCAGTCCGGCTTTTCTCTCAGCCTCTGAATTGCCCTGCTTGGTCTCAACCTAACTCCACCTATCTTTTCTAATCTTCTGGCTCCTTCTCTCTCTGCAACCTGTTGCCATAAAACTCTCCCTACAGGCTTGCCTCCAGCCCAGTCTTATACAAGCAGTTTCTCGATTGAGGGTCTCTCAGTTGCCTCTACCTTGTGTCAAGTGAGCATAAAAGTAGCCAGCACAAGGTCCAAGTGTTCGGTGGTCCAGAAAGCACTGCTAACACTCTCAGAGAGCTTGAAATACTTCTCATGGTCTACGTCATGGTAGATAGGAGGGTATCAGTGGAATGGTGGAGATGGTGGCCTTTTGGTTCTACACTTGACGTGAAGCAGGGACGGTGCCTTTTTTGGTTCCTCTCACGGAGTGAGCCCCAGCCTTTTCAAGGTGTGGGAGGTGCCAGGGAATACATGGCATCAGTATCACCCACTTGCTGGAAGGGTCTTGCACATGAAGTGTGGATGCAGGTGTCCCATTAATGTTGTCTTGGACGTCATGGCGGTAGAACCATACTGGAACATGTACAATAAGGAGCTGATGTCAGCCAAGAGCTCATTAGTGGCGACCTCATCTATTTTCCTAGAGTTAAAGGAAGCCCTGGTGAGAGACTGTTGGCCACACCTGTTTCCCCCCGTCTTCAGCATGGTGTCTCACATACATGCAGCCTCCCTGGTTATACCATTGCTCACCAGAATGGTCCATTTGTACAACTAATGTGATGGTTAGTCTTCATTGTCAATGGGACTGAACTTTAGGATCACCATGAGAACACGCCTTTGAACACATCTATGAGGCATTTCCAGAGAGGCTCAACTGAAGATGAATGAAGCACCTTGAATGCACACAGCATCACACCATGGGCTGGGGACTGGAGTAAATAAACAAAAGTGAGCCGAGTACCAGCATGCATCTCTATCTGCTTCTAGACTACGAAACAGTGTGACCAGCCATCTCACTCCTGCCAGCCTGCTGTCCCTACCATCATGGACTATCTCCTTCCTCCCCAAAGGTTGCTTCTTGTCACATTGATGAACAAAGTAACTAATACAGTTGGTGAAGCTACAGAGACACATCCTCATCACCCAGAGTTCATAGCTTACATTAGGTTTCACCCCTGGGTGTGATATATTCTAAGGGTTTGGATGAATGGATAACAAACATATACAATTACAGCATCATACAAAGCAGTTCCATTCCCTAAGAGTCCTCCAGGCTTCATCTGTTTATCAGTGCCTCCTCCCCAACCCCTGACAACCTGATCTCTGAATTCTCCCCATGGTTTTTCATCTTTTATTGAGTGTCATCTACAATGTGTAGGTCTTTTAGATTAGCTTCTTTCACTTGGTCATATGAATTTCATTTCTCCTTAGTGCAGGCTAATATTCGTTTATTCAGACATACCAAAGTTTATTTATCCATTTCCCTAATGCAGACATCTTGGTGGCTTCCAGAGTGTGGCAATTATGAATAGAGCTTCAATAAACTCCTGCTCTGCTGCTCATGTTCCTCACTCTCTACCCCGCCCATCACTGCATTCTAATCTCCTCAATTGCATTCCAATCTCTGTCTTCCCTTGTGCTCCTTGTCTTCTTCCCCAGGTTAACTCAGAAGGACAGATGCATTCAGAGGCAAGAGGTACCTGCCCTCAGACGGCAGAGCTAACCCATAAGTACATGTAATGTCTTGGGTGAGGGGTGGCACCTTTGGAGGTTAGGACCAGGGAATACAGGCTCATCAGCTTCCTCTGCGCTAGGAAGCTTTGCTCCACCAAATTCAGACACAAAGGAGAAACAGGTGTCAAGGTGGTCAAGCACACAATTTCTCAACACAGTGAGTGTAGGATGAGCCCCTTCCTGGAGTGACGCAGATGGCAGATGGAGTATACGTGGAAAATGAGATGCTCTTCCACCCTCCTCCTGTTCTTCTTACTTCCTGTCCTATCCTCATCATTGTATTGACTGTCTGGAGAGATTCTCTAGACCTGGCACTGAGGACATTTGTGTGGCTGGGCCACCGTCTCCACCACGTATACCACACTGATCTTTCCTCAGTCCAAAACTGCATCCGTCAGACTTCTGCAGCTTCCTTTTCCCCAGCCTTCCAGAACCTGGTCCTGCTTCCTGTCTGCAGACTGAACAACTCCATGACCATCAAGTTGTGGACTCCTGTTGTGCTAGTCTTTCCGTGACCATATGATTTCACTATGATAATGTTCTCAAGGCTCTTCCTTATAGGAGTTGTTAGAAACTGCTCAATCTTCAAGCCCCCCCCC